>NC_086448.1:426687522-426975022 GCF_028390025.1 Pseudophryne corroboree
CCAGGCCCATCTAGGAGTGGCACTGCAGTGTCACGCAGGATGGCCCTTCCAAAAAACACTCCCCAAACAGCACATGACGCAAAGAAAAAAAGAGGCGCAATGAAGTAGCTGTGTGAGTAAGATAAGCGACCCTAGTGGCCGACACAAACACCTGGCCCATCTAGGAGTGGCACTGCAGTGTCACGCAGGATGGCCCTTCCAAAAAACACTCCCCAAACCGCACATGACGCAAAGAAAAAAAGAGGCGCAATGAGGTAGCTGTGTGAGTAAGCTAAGCGACCCTAGTGGCCGACACAAACACCTGGCCCATCTAGGAGTGGCACTGCAGTGTCACGCAGGATGGCCCTTCCAAAAAACACTCCCCAAACAGCACATGACGCAAAGAAAAATTAAAGAAAAAAGAGGTGCAAGATGGAATTGTCCTTGGGCCCTCCCACCCACCCTTATGTTGTATAAACAGGACATGCACACTTTAACCAACCCATCATTTCAGTGACAGGGTCTGCCACACGACTGTGACTGAAATGACGGGTTGGTTTGGACCCCCACCAAAAAAGAAGCAATTAATCTCTCCTTGCACAAACTGGCTCTACAGAGGCAAGATGTCCACCTCATCATCATCCTCCGATATATCACCGTGTACATCCCCCTCCTCACAGATTATCAATTCGTCCCCACTGGAATCCACCATCTCAGCTCCCTGTGTACTTTGTGGAGGCAATTGCTGCTGGTCAATGTCTCCACGGAGGAATTGATTATAATTCATTTTAATGAACATCATCTTCTCCACATTTTCTGGAAGTAACCTCGTACGCCGATTGCTGACAAGGTGAGCGGCGGCACTAAACACTCCAAATTGCCTCTTTTTCCTGCCAGTATAAGTACGGACTGTCTGACGTGCCTACTTGGATGCGGTCACTCATATAATCCTCCACCATTCTTTCAATGGGGAGAGAATCATATGCAGTGACAGTAGACGACATGTCCGTAATCGTTGTCAGGTCCTTCAGTCCGGACCAGATGTCAGCATCAGCAGTCGCTCCAGACTGCCCTGCATCACCGCCAGCGGGTGGGCTCGGAATTCTGAGCCTTTTCCTCGCACCCCCAGTTGCGGGAGAATGTGAAGGAGGAGATGTTGACAGGTCGCGTTCCGCTTGACTTGACAATTTTCTCACCAGCAGGTCTTTGAACCCCAGCAGACTTGTGTCTGCCGGAAAGAGAGATCCAAGGTAGGTTTTAAATCTAGGATCGAGCACGGTGGCCAAAATGTAGTGATCTGATTTCAGCAGATTGACCACCCGTGAATCCTTGTTAAGCGAATTAAGGGCTCCATCCACAAGTCCCACATGCCTAGCGGAATTGCTCCGTGTTAGCTCCTCCTTCAATGTCTCCAGCTTCTTCTGCAAAAGCCTGATGAGGGGAATGACCTGACTCAGGCTGGCAGTGTCTGAACTGACTTCACGTGTGGCAAGTTCAAAGGGCAGCAGAACCTTGCACAACGTTGAAATCATTCTCCACTGCGCTTGAGACAGGTGCATTCCACCTCTTATATCGTGCTGAATTGTATAGGCTTGAATGGCCTTTTGCTGCTCCTCCAACCTCTGAAGCATATATAGGGTTGAATTCCACCTCGTTACCACTTCTTGCTTCAGATGATGGCAGGGCAGGTTCAGGCGTTTTTGGTGTTGCTCCAGTCTTCTGTACGTGGTGCCTGTACGCCGAAAGTGTCCCGCAATTCTTCTGGCCACCGACAGCATCTCTTGCACGCCCCTGTCGTTTTTTAAAAAATTCTGCACCACCAAATTCAAGGTATGTGCAAAACATGGGACGTGCTGGAATTTGCCCATATTTAATGCACACACAATATTGCTGGCGTTGTCCGATGCCACAAATCCACAGGAGAGTCCAATTGGGGTAAGCCATTCCGCGATGATCTTCCTCAGTTGCCGTAAGAGGTTTTCAGCTGTGTGCGTATTCTGGAAACCGGTGATACAAAGCGTAGCCTGCCTAGGAAAGAGTTGGCGTTTGCGAGATGCTGCTACTGGTGCCGCCGCTGCTGTTCTTGCGGCGGGAGTCCATACATCTACCCAGTGGGCTGTCACAGTCATATAGTCCTGACCCTGCCCTGCTCCACTTGTCCACATGTCCGTGGTTAAGTGGACATTGGGTACAACTGCATTTTTTAGGACACTGGTGAGTCTTTTTCTGACGTCCGTGTACATTCTCGGTATCGCCTGCCTAGAGAAGTGGAACCTAGATGGTATTTGGTAACGGGGGCACACTACCTCAAGAAATTGTCTAGTTCCTTGTGAACTAACGGCGGATACCGGACGCACGTCTAACACCAACATAGTTGTCAAGGCCTCAGTTATCCGCTTTGCAACAGGATGACTGCTGTGATATTTCATCTTCCTCGCAAAGGACTGTTGGACAGTCAATTGCTTGGTGGAAGTAGTAAAAGTGGGCTTACGACTTCCCCTCTGGGATGACCATCGACTCCCAGCAGCAACAACAGCAGCGCCAGCAGCAGTAGGCGTTACACGCAAGGATGCATCAGAGGAATCCCAGGCAGGAGAGGACTCGTCAGAATTGCCAGTGACATGGCCTGCAGGACTATTGGCATTCCTGGGGAAGGAGGAAATTGACACTGAGGGAGTTGGTGGGGTGGTTTGCGTGAGCTTGGTTACAAGAGGAAGGGATTTACTGGTCAGTGGACTGCTTCCGCTGTCGGCCAAAGTTTTTGAACTTGTCACTGACTTATTATGAATGCGCTGCAGGTGACGTATAAGGGAGGATGTTCCGAGGTGGTTAACGTCCTTACCCCTACTTATTACAGCTTGACAAAGGCAACACACGGCTTGACAAATGTTGTCCGCATTTCTGTTGAAATACTTCCACACCGAAGAGCTGATTTTTTTGGTATTTTCACCAGGCATGTCAACGGCCATATTCCTCCCACGGACAACAGGTGTCTCCCCGGGTGCCTGACTTAAACAAACCACCTCACCATCAGAATCCTCCTTGTCAATTTCCTCCCCAGCGCCAGCAACACCCATATCCTCCTCATCCTGGTGTACTTCAACACTGACATCTTCAATCTGACTATCAGGAACTGGACTGCGGGTGCTCCTTCCAGCACTTGCAGGGGGCGTGCAAATGGTGGAAGGCGCATGCTCTTCACGTCCAGTGTTGGGAAGGTCAGGCATCGCAACCGACACAATTGGACTCTCCTTGTGGATTTGTGATTTCGAAGAACGCACAGTTCTTTGCTGTGCTTTTGCCAGCTTGAGTCTTTTCATTTTTCTAGCGAGAGGCTGAGTGCTTCCATCCTCATGTGAAGCTGAACCACTAGCCATGAACATAGGCCAGGGCCTCAGCCGTTCCTTGCCACTCCGTGTGGTAAATGGCATATTGGCAAGTTTACGCTTCTCCTCCGACAATTTTATTTTAGATTTTTGAGTCCTTTTTTTACTGATATTTGGTGTTTTGGATTTTACATGCTCTGTACTATGACATTGGGCATCGGCCTTGGCAGACGACGTTGCTGGCATTTCATCGTCTCGGCCATGACTAGTGGCAGCAGCTTCAGCACGAGGTGGAAGTCGATCTTGATCTTTCCCTAATTTTGGAACCTCAACATTTTTGTTCTCCATATTTTAATAGGCACAACTAAAAGGCACCTCAGGTAAACAATGGAGATGGATGGATACTAGTATACTTATGGATGGACGAGCGACTGCCGACACAGAGGTAGCTACAGCCGTGGACTACCGTACTGTGTCTGCTGCTAATATAGACTGGATGATAATGAGATAAAATTAAAATATATATATATATATCACACTAGTACTGCAGCCGGACAGGTATATATTATGTAATGACGGACCTGCTGGACACTGTCTGTCAGCACTGCAGACTCCTAAAGTAAGCTACTAGTATCAAGAAGATAGAAGAAAAAAAATAAACCACGGGTAGGTGGTATACAATTATGGATGGACGAGCGACTGCCGACACAGAGGTAGCTACAGCCGTGGACTACCATACTGTGTCTGCTGCTAATATAGACTGGATGATGAGATAAAATTAAAATATATATATATATATCACACTAGTACTGCAGCCGGACAGGTATATATTATGTAATGACGGACCTGCTGAACACTGTCTGTCAGCACTGCAGACTCCTAAAGTAAGCTTCTAGTATCAAGAAGATAGAAAAAAAAAATAAACCACGGGTAGGTGGTATACAATTATGGATGGACGAGCGACTGCCGACACAGAGGTAGCTACAGCCGTGGACTACCGTACTGTGTCTGCTGCTAATATAGACTGGATGATAATGAGATAAAATTAAAATATATATATATATATATATATATCACACTAGTACTGCAGCCGGACAGGTATATATTATGTAATGACGGACCTGCTGGACACTGTCTGCAGAATGCGTTTATAAAAACACCACACGACGAGTGTTTAACTTTTTCAGGCAGACAATCACAATATACTGGTGGTCAGCAGACAATCACAATACTGGTGGTCAGTGGTCACTGGTCAGTCACACTGGCAGTGGCACTCTGGCAGCAAAAGTGTGCACTGTACTTAAAATATGTACTCCTGCTATAACTGCTCCCCAGTCTCCCCCACAATTAAGCTGTGTGAGCAGTGAGCACTCAGCAGTCAGATAATGATATACAGTATATCAGGGCTGGCCAAACCGGTCCTCGAGATCTACCAACGGTTCACATTTTCCAGACCACCTAGCTGGTGCACAGGTGTAGTCATTACTAATTAAGATGTGATGCATTCATTCCTAACTGACAATTCTACAGATCTCCAGGAGGCCTGGAAAACATGTACTGTTGGTAGATCTCGAGGACCGGTTTGGCCAGCCCTGCAGTATATGATGCAGCACACTGGGCTGAGCACAGATATGGTATGTGTGACTGTGTCACACTGTGTATCGTTTTTTTTCAGGCAGAGAACGGATTCATTAAACTGGTGGCACTGGTCACTGCCACTGGTCACACTATCAGCAGCAAGTAGTACTCCTCCTATATTATGCTCCCCAAAATTTGTGTCTCTCTCTCTCTAGTACTATTAGTCACTCTAAATGGAGAGGACGCCAGCCACGTCCTCTCCCTATCAATCTCAATGCACGTGTGAAAAATGTCGGCGACGCGCGGCTCCTTATATAGAATCCGAGTCTCGCGATAGAATCCGAGCCTCGCGAGAATGCGACAGCGGGATGATGACGTTCGGGCGCGCTCGGGTTAGCCGAGCAAGGCGGGAGGATCCGAGCCTGCTCGGCCCCGTGTAAAAAAAGCTGAAGTTCGGCGGGTTCGGATTCAGAGAAACCGAACCCGCTCATCTCTATCCAAAACGTCTTCCAACAGTTTTTATTCCTTTTTATTAACCTCTTTATACATAATGTCATGTCAGGCAACCTCAGAATCTTGTATGATGAAGTTACAGTGAAGTTGATACTTTAAATATCTGGTGTAGTAGCATGTTTCTTTATGGCACAGGTTCTCAAACTCTGTCCTCAGGACCCCACACAGTGCATGTTTTTCAGGTAACCCAGCAGGTGCACAGGTGTATTAAGTAGTAGTCACTGACACATTTTAAAAGGTCCACAGGTGGAGCTAATTATTTCACTTGCGATTCTGTGAGGAGACCTGGAAAACATGCACTGTGTGGGGTCCTGAGGACCGAGTTTGAGAACCTGTGCTTTATAGTAACTGGAAAGCATCTCCTGTTATGGTTGGAATAAAGCAGCTAAATATATATATATTTTTTTATTTCTAACCAATACATGTTTGTTTCAACATGTGCTCTGATGTTTGGATTTCTGGTTGAGAAATGTGGGTTGTTTCAATTTGCTCATAAAACAAGTGGTAAATCATAGTAATTCAAATTTAGATATATTTTATTGTTGACATGTTACTACTGCTGTACACTTATGTCTACTCTATAGCCAGGGCCAAACCTAGGGCCTGCTGAGCCACACAATAGTACGGGGTGCCTATGGCCAGTGTCTCCCTTTCAGTATTACATGCAGTCTGGCCATCTGCATGAGATGTAAATGTCCCTCCCAAAATGGCCGCCGCCTCAGAGAAGACAGTTTTGATGTATGCTAGAGGACCAGAAGTATCTCTAGACTAGAGGTACTGCTGGTCCTCTAGCATATTTCACAACCGTCACCGGTTTCTTCTGGGTTATGGCTAAAACCAAGTTGGAGAAAGGACCTCTGACATCACCAGGGGAAGGAGCAAGGCCTGAACATGGTACCTGAAATGTACCCTTTGCTTACCACCGGATTACAAAGGTAGTTGGTTGCATGGATAGTGAAAGAACTATGCCGCCGGCCTAGCTCCTCCCTCTTACATCAGAGGTCCTTTCTCCAACTTGGTTCTAGAATCTACCGTTTCTTCCTCAGTTTCCTGTTTCTGTTTCCTGGCACTAGCGCACAGATACTCCCAGAATGCATAGCAGCATGGCTGCCAACAGGCGAGTAGGATGAAACCACCAGCTTCAGGTATCTTCCCCATCCTGCTGGCTTTATGTACTTTCTAAAACAACTGCCTGTTTAACAATGTCCCACTGCAGAAAATCACATAAGGGGTGTAAAGGGCACTATTAAGTGGGGCATAATAAGATGTAATCGGAACGTAATGTTATAAGGGGCATGATAATGTGCTGCATAATGTGAAAGTTGCATTACGGGTTGCGGTATATTGTGTAAGGGGCATTACAGTGTGTGTTATAATGTTTAAGGGGCATTATATTGTGTGAAATAATGTGTAAGGGGCATTATGGTATGTAGTATGTTATGTAAGGGGCAGGGCTGGCCTGGTCAAAAAATTTTGATAAGTGAAAATATATTTTGGCACCCCTTAGTGGAATATGTAGGGCATAGTTTCATGGGGGAGAGGTGTGGCCACAGAATTGGACCAATTCACATTACACTGCACAAAAGTATCTGTTAGTCACACTACATGACACAGTAGAGCCCCTTTTACACGTTACACTACAGTAGTACCCCTTGTACATGATACACCACAGTAGTATACCTTATTACATGTTACCCTACAGTAGAGCCCCATTTACACATTATGCCATGGCATGGCCCCTTATACACATTACACATTGCTCAACTCTAGAACCGCCACTGACTGGAATGTAGTAAGAATGCTTAACAGCTGTTTTTTTTAAATATTATGTGTGACAGGGAGAGGGTGACAGGGAGAGACAAAGGCTGACAGGGAGAGGATATCTGAAGTCTCTGTTCGAGGGAGCAAAGGGGGTAAATTGGGTTGAAAGGGCTCACTGGGACATGAAGAGAAAGTATTAGTGGGAGAGACAGGCAGAAAAAAACAAGGGCTTTTAAAATGAGAGCTGAGAGGAGAGAGGGATGGAGAGAGATAGGGAAGAGAGAGTGGGGGGAGAGGGGGAGGGGAGAAATGGAGAAGGGAAAGAGGGAGGGAGAGAAGGAGAGAGGGGGGGAGAGAGGAGTGAGAGGGTGAGAGGAAGAGAGGGGGAGGGGAGAGGGGGAGAGAGAAAAGGAGAAAGAGAGAGAGAGAGAGAGAGAGAGAGAGAGAGAGAGAAAAGAGGGGTAGAGACCTTCTTTGAACTGAAGTAAGTGAGCCGATCATTTCCCTGAGCCCCACATCTTGGGGGGAGAGACATGAGGGGGGAAAGACAGACAGACAGACATGGGGGGGACATACAAATACAGATGAGATAGATACATGAGAGTAAGAAACATGGTGGGAGGGAGGAAGACACACACAGAGACAGAGACAGAGACATGGGGAAGGAAGAGAGGGACAGAGAGACATGAGAGATGAATGAGATGGGAAGGTGGGAGAAGAGATAGGAAAAAAATAAACCATTGCGGTAGTGGACACAATAGAAGGCAGCCCGGTGAATAAATATTAGTTATCAATAAATATTGCATATGTCCGCTTTCAGTGAGGGTAAAAAAAAGTTTTAAATAGACAATTTAAATAAGTATATAAGCACAGACATTTAATTAAAACTAAATTTCTACAATCATGGGAATATATATTAATAAATGAACATATCTTTCAGGTGCTTGTCAGTGTTGTTTTTCAAGCTACTGTTAAATTGAAATAGTCAATCTCCAATGTATAAGATACCAACCAATTATGTTAAAACAGCGCAATCAATATATAACAGACATATGCTACTAAACATAAAAAAAATAATTTTATTTAAACATTCACATAATAATATATGTACTGTATATACGACTTTAAAAATGTAAAAGAGAAAAAGGTGGACCTTATTGCCAGTCTCTGGTGCAGTGATTTTTTTCTCAACTAAAAGGCACTATGGGGGTCATTCAGAGTTGATTGCTCGCTAGCAGTTTTTAGCAGCCGTGCAAACGCTATGCCACTGCCCACTGGGGAGTGTATTTTAGCTTAGCAGAAGTGCGAATGCATCTGCAGCTGAGCTCTCCAAAAACAGTTTGTGCAGTTTCAGAGTAGCTCTGAACCTACTCAGTGCTTGCAATCACTTTAGCCTATTCGTGTCCGGATTTGACGTCATACACCTGCCCAGCGAACGCCCAGCAATGCCTGCGTTTTTTCAGGCACGCCTGTGTTTTTGCAAACACTCACTGAAAACGGTCAGTTGACACCCAGTAACGCCCCCTTCCTGTCAATCTTCTAGCGGCCGCCAGTGCGAAGAAAAACTTCGCTAGAACCTGAGCACAACCACAAAAAACTTTGTACCCGTACGTCGCGCGTGCGCATTGCGGGCCATACGCATGCGCATAAATGCCATTTTTTCACCTGATCGCTGCGCTGCGAAAAAAGGCAGCGAGCGATCAACTCGGAATGACCCCCTATGTCGTTACAGTAAACAATAGATATTTTTGTGTACAGTAATGAAGCCTTTTGGGTAAGACATCCCCGTCTTTTGGGTAAATAATTACTGGATCTGTGGATGTAGTTGGATGATCCAAATTGCAGTGGTCCCGATCTCAATGGTAGAGTCCCACGCACATGATGATGGATATTCCCTTTAGTCGCCACAGATGTTAATGCTGGAATTCCCAAGGCTGTAAATGTTCAAAGATGAAATAACTGGCTGTGCCCAAGACCGACGGCTGGCCACTAACATGTTTCACTGTGTCTTGGCAGCTTTGTCAAAGGATAAATTTATACAATCATATTTGCAACCTTAGCTGAGGGCGAGAACTGGGGATGCCCACCAAAATTACAGGACAGATCACATTGAAAAGAGGACCAGGGAAAGGGTGGGTAAGTGGGATAGGCAACTGGGTCCATCATTCACTAGTGTCAAGAGAGAGATATATTAAATCGTCTATCTGTGTGTATACAGGTATATATATCTTAATACTGTGAGCTAAGGTGTACCTTAGTTGCAACTTGTAGTCTGCCCTGGCTCCTCATACTTTCTTCACTGCAGGGCTGCTGTGGTTCCACCCACAAGATATTCTTAGCCAGCTTTCTATGCAGGGGCTTGTTTCAAACTTTTTTTTACATTGTTTATTGAAACAAGCCCCTAAACAGGACAATATGGAACTGCCAAGGGGCGGGGAGCATATGTCTCCCACCCCAGGCTGCCCCTGGTGGTGTCAACATCCATATAGAGCCAGGGGAAAGGAAATGCCAAGAACTGCAAGCAGTGGTACAGAGGGAGGAGGGAAACTGAGACGGGAGGAAGGGCAGGTCTGGGAGAAAATTATGCAGCTCGTTGGTGGCTGGTCCTGGGGAATTGATCAGTCACCAGCCACGGAAACCCAGCCCAGGAGAAAGTGAGAAGTGTTTGAAACAAGAAAGTAAAATGGTGAGCATGCACTACACTACAGCTGTAAGAGTGAGCTGAGAGAGCCGAAGGCAGTGAAAGAACTGAGACATTGGGAGTGAACTGAAACGCAAGGGAGAGAAGAAGACCAGAGATGATGGAGTTAATTCGCCGCTCAGACATGCAAATAAAGCTAGGTCCCAGGGGTAGGCTGCTGAGAACAAGTAGAACAATGGGCCGGGAGCGAGACAGTGGTGCCAGGAGTCTGGTATGGAACCTTCAGAAGCTCAGAAGGGAAGCAGTGAGCATTAAACCAGTGAGCAGGTACTGCAGCAGGTGGTCCGGACTCCCCCCGGACACACAAGTATCATTATCATTACTGTATTGACTGTTTTGCTTTAACACATTATTACACATTGTATTATCAATCACTGATCTGTTGTTAAATATTTATTCTCTTCACAGCTAGGCTATACTACCATATTGTATTGCATAGTTTGGACCGTTTTTCTGAAGGTAACAGGAGTTAGAGTTTACAAACAAAATGGGTGGGGCCATGATTGAGAATCTCACTCAGTGCATGTCGTGCAAGATGTATGCACACCTGGAGCAACCGTCCCATCTGCGCGAGGTATGTGCGAATAGCTGCCCTGGAAGCCCAGGTAACTGATCTAGAGCAAACCGTTACAAGACTGAAGGATATTTACAATCTCGAGCAAAGCTTAGATAGAACAGTGGAGGAGTGGATCTAGTAATTACTAATAATGTGGACATTATATCAAACACTAAAGTTGTGGAGACTTTGGGTAACAGTGATCACTATATGATCACATTCGACATCAGTTTCAGGAAACATAGCTATAGGGGTTCCACCAAAACTTTTAACTTTAGGAAGGCTAATTTCAGTATGCTTAGATGTGCACTTAATGACATAGAGTGGGAGGTTCTGTTTAATAACAAGAACACTTCAGAAATGTGGGATATTTTAAAAGGGTTGCTGGATAGCAATATTCAAAACTTTATTCCCATGGGTAGTAAACGCAGGAGTATTAAACTCAAACCGATGTGGCTTAACAAGAAGGTTAAGGCAGAAATGGATAAAAAAAGCGGGCTTTCAAAGCATTTAAATCTAATGGAAAGAAGGAGTCTTTCAAGTATTGCAAGGAGTGTAATAAGATACGCAAAAAAGCAATAAGAGCAGCTAAAATGGAAAATGAAAAGCAAATCGCTATAGAGAGTAAAACCAATCCTAAAAAGTTTTTTAAATACATAAACGGTAAAAGGTTAAAAAAGGAGAATATAGGTTCATTAAAAGATTAATTAGGAGAATTGATAAATGATGACGAAATAAAAGCGGAAATACTGAACAAATTCTTTTCATCAGTATTCACCAGAGAAGAACTGATGGTGGGAGTAGAGCATAACAATTGTGACAGTAATGATTCATGGTTAGATACTTGTTTAAGCGAAGAAGTAGTCTGGGAGAGACTAAGCAAAATTAAGATGAATAAATCACCTGGTCCTGATGGACTTCACCCGAGGGTTTTTATGCAGCTTAGTTCACAACTAGCACGACCCCTATACTTGATTTTCAATAGTTCAATTAGATCAGGCATGGCACCGAAGGATTGGCATATAGCTGAGGTGGTGCCATTATTTAAAAAGGGATCCAAAAATCTTCCGGGAAACTACAGACCAGTTAGTTTAACATCTATAGTGGGGAAAATATTGGAAGGAATTCTAAGGGACGGCATACAGGAGTATCTACAGTCCGCTAGGTTTATTAGCAAGAACCAGCATGGGTTTGTGAGGGACAGGTCATGTCAGACTAACTTAATTAGCTTCTACGAGGAAGTGAGCAATAATCTTGATCAAGGAAAAGCAGTGGATGTGGTCTTCCTAGATTTTGCAAAAGCCTTCGATACAGTTCCTCACAGGAGACTGATGATCAAATTAAAGGAGATTGGCCTAGGAAAAACTATTTGCACATGGATAAGCAGCTGGTTGGATAGCAGGGTACAGCGAGTAGTGGTCAACGGGAAGTACTCAACCACCCCAGTAGTCAGCGGTATACCACAAGGGTCCGTACTCTGACCACTACTGTTCAACATATTTTTCAATGACCTAGAAATAGGCCTGGAAAGCACAGTGTCAATCTTTGCAGATGATACTAAACTGTGTAAGGTAATTAATTCAGAATTGGATGTGGACTCCTTGCAGAATGATCTATCTAAACTTGAACTCTGGGCGTCTAAATGAAAAATGAGGTTCAATACAGACAAATGCAAGGTTATGCATTTTGGGATTAAAAACAAACTTGCA
This sequence comes from Pseudophryne corroboree, assembly GCF_028390025.1. Lineage (NCBI taxonomy): Eukaryota > Metazoa > Chordata > Amphibia > Anura > Myobatrachidae > Pseudophryne > Pseudophryne corroboree. Next base: position 426,699,646 of record NC_086448.1, read on the forward strand.
TCCTACATATTAAATGGGGAACGCCTAGGGGAAACAGAGTTGGAAAAAGATTTGGGGGTATTCACTGATAATAGGCTTAATAACCGTACACAATGTAAAAACACAGTAAAGAAGGCAAGTAAGGTGCTAGCGTGCATAAAAAGGGGAATTGAGATAAGGGACTCGGATGTAATCATGCGGCTGTATAAGGCATTGGTACGTCCGCACCTGGAATATTGTGTTCAGTTTTGGGCACCATTGTATAAAAAAGACATCAGTGAACTCGAAAGTGTTCAAAGGCGAGCTACTAAATTGATTAAAGGCCTAGAAGGACTGGACTATAAGGAAAGACTTACTAGGCTGAATATGTATACACTAGAAAAGAGGCGCCTAAGAGGAGATATTATTAATATCTTCAAATATGTAAAGGGAAATCATAAAGAGTTATCAGAGGAATTATTTATTAAAAGAACACAGTTTAGGACATGTGGGTACTCGCTGCGACTGGAGGAGAGAAAGTTCCGAATGCAACGGAGGAAAGGGTTCTTCACTGTTAGGGCAATCAGGATGTGGAATTCCCTGCCTGGGAAGGTGGTAATGGCAGACTCTGTAATTGGATTTAAAAAAGGAATGGATAAATTTCTGAATGAAAAAGCTATCCAAGGTTATATATAATACTTAAAATATCAACGTGGTTAATCCGGGGGTAACATGAGTTATAGTAGCTAACTAGTCATAAAACATTATTTAGCAAGTATGTAGAATCATCACAACTTAAAACAGATTGAACACGATGGGCAATTTGCCTCTATTCAACCTCAAATACTATGTTACTATGTTATGAGTTGCAGGGGGTGACACCGGTAGACGAGGACAGCCAGGTAGCCAGCTGGGTCACAATTAGAAGATAGAAGAAAAGGAGGGATAGTCAGGACATCTCTGAACTGCCAAACCCCAATAAGTTCGTCCTATTGGACAAAGATTCTGTGGATGGCAGTGAAGAAATTACGGAGCCGGAAGAGACTGTTCCCTCTAGCAACCAGAGGAACGGTCCCTTCGGCACAGATGGGATAAAAGAAAGCAAGGAACCTAGTCATATTGTGGTGGTAGGGGATTCTATTATCAGAAAGACAGACAGGGCAATCTGCTACAAGGACTGTGATCACCATACAGTCTGTTGTCTCCCAGGTGCTCATGTATGACACATTTTGGACCAGGTAGAAAGATTGTTGGGAGGTGCTGGCGGTCTTGGTGCACGTTGGCACCAACGACAAAGTTAGTGGTAGGTGGGATGTCCTTAAGAAAGATTATAGGGACTTAGGCCAGAAACTAAAGGCAAGGCCATCTAGGGTAATATTCTCCAAAAATATTACCTGTGCCACGCACTAGCCCAGGGAGGCAGAGGGAGATTAGTGAGGTAAATATGTGGTATAGAGACTGGTGTAGGAAAGTGGGGTTTGTGTTCCTGGAACACTGGGCGAATTCCTCAGGCCGGAGCCATCTTTTTTTGTCACGATGGATTGCACCTGAATGAGGAGGGGGCAGCAGTGCTGGGGGGAAGGATGGTTAGAAGGTTGGAGGAGATTTTAAACTAGGTGCCCGTGGGGGAGGGTTTAGCTAGAAACTATGGGCCAAGCAGTGAGAACAGTAAGGATGGAGATAGTGAACTGAATGGGGGTGGAGAAGGGCAGGGGCAAACACAGGATTTTCCTGGAGGGGGTTTCCATTTCCAGTATATATATATATATATATATATATCATCACATGTCCACGCAATCACATAGACAGGACCAGCACACTGTAGTTTTTGTCAAGAAATGCTGTATTATAAACGTGAATAAAGTTACAAGGCTCGTCATATACTCATCGTTTGATCAGCACAGGGAAACACAGTAGACCACCCAAACAGCTGTTTTCGGACTTAATCCTTCATCAGGGGAATAGCCTTACAAAGTGCCATAGTGCCATGTGCAAAATAAGCCTGTATAAAGTGCCAAAAAATCTGTTCACTTGTGTGCTCTATTTAAACACACTTAATGGAGCTTACCTGCTACACCTGTGACCGTCACCACTCCCTTCCGTTCAGACCCGTCACACCGCCCGGCCGGGGTGCACCGCAGCCGGAACGCACGCCAGCGAACCACCCGGCCGGAAGTCCGGACACGCGACACGCACGCGTCACCTAACCGGAAGTCCGGACCCGTGAACCGCACCGTGCGTCCCACCGGCGGCGCAGACTCCAGCCGTTCAGAGCAGCAAAGTCAAAATCAAAAGTGAGCGTGTCCGGGACACATTGCAGCTGGTCGCATCCACAACAGTATACACAAGACTTATCATAAAAACCTAATCATATTCACCAGCAACCAACCCAGTGAATACTCCTCGATACTGTTCTGTATCGGGTCCATATATTTATGAACCGTCCACTACAATGATTAAAGAAGGACAACGGTAATCACTTAGCCCGATGCAAGACAGTATCGACAAAGTTAACATATACACATAAAAATAAATGAAAAATAAAAAATGGAGAATGATAATGAAACAATCTGCTGATTAGACCCAAAGTACTTGCACTAACTCTCTATACTCAATTCTACAATATTATAGGGATCTTCAATCTATCACCAGTGCCAGCATTACAAGAATGAAGCAAATGAGCATTCTTCATTAAGTCCATTAGGGACCATCGCATCAAGCATGTAGATCCATCGGCACTCTTGCTGTAGTAGCAGTCTGTGTCTATCTCCTCCTCTTCTCAAAGGTGGTACATGGTCTATAGGCATAAATTTAAATTCACCTAATTTGTGTCCCATAGTCACAAAATGCCTAGCCACCGGTGGCGTGCTTCCATCCATTTTTTGATACGCCTTTTTTATGGAGGACCTGTGCATCGCTATCCTCTCCTTCAGCATACGTATCGTCTTCCCTATATAAATTTTCCCACAGGGACAGAGTATCAGGTATGTCACAAATTTAGTGTCACATGACATCCGAGATCGTAGCGGGTATGTTGTTCCTTTAGTAGGATGACTGCATGTCTTTCCTGTCATCATAAAGCTGCAGTTCACACAGCCATGGCACTTAAAGGCACCCTTTTGTAGCTGCAGCCATCTATTGCCCCTGCCAACTCTGGGGCTAATGTCAGAAAAAGTCACCTCCTCTTTCAGATTATGGCTACGGCGGTAGCCAAATAAAGGTGTCTCTTCGCAGTAATATTTCATCACCGGGTCGGTCTGCAAAATATGCCAGTGTTTCAAGATAGATTGACGAGCCTTGTTTGAAGAAAAGGAGTATGTGCTGGTATATACCATCCTGTTGTTCTTTTGCCTCTGTTGGGGTTTCAACAGGTCTTCCCGGGGTATTTGCAAGCAACGAGTGATCGCATCCTTCACTTCCTTCTCGTCATAACCCCTCTCAACAAATTTATCACCCATAGAGTGTAAAGCTTCAGGTAAAGCGGCTCTATCGGAAACTATCCTTGCGACCCGGACCAACTGCGAATAAGGCAGTCCTTTTTTTTAAAGCTACTGGATGGAAGCTTGATGCGAGCAAAAGAGAGTTTTTGTCAGTGGGCTTCCGGTACATGCCGGTCGTTAATGTCCCTTGTTGTATACGCACCAGGACGTCCAGATAATTGATCTCAACATCACTACTGGCACTGGTGAATTTAATAGATCCCAATATGTTGTTAAGTTTGTCAACAAATTCATCTAATAACTGCTGGCCACCAGTCCACAGCATGAATAAGTCGTCTATGAAACGTACATAGAACTTAATATACCGCGAATATACAGGATCACCCATGATGTGTAATCGCTCATAATGGTACATGAAAATATTGGCGTAGGCTGGGGCCATATTAGACCCCATCGCCGTACCTTTGAGCTGCAAGAAAAATGAGTTATTGAATAAGAAGTAGTTCTTATGTAATACCACTTCAATCAATAACAATAAGTATTCCAAAGGTGGACCCTCATACTGTGGACTGTGGCCAACAACATCCCTGACAGCAGCAATACCTTCCTCATGACTAATATTCGTGTATAAACTGGTGACATCTAGTGTCACCAGTATACATCCAGGTACCAGTGGACCGGTTGCTCTCAATTTACACAAGAAATCTGTGGTATCCTTAATATAGTAGGGTGTATTCTGGACCACCGACTGTAAATGGTGGTCTATGTATTGAGAAATTGGTTGACCCAACGATCCCCTCGAGGATATGATGGGCCTACCTGGTGGCTTATCCAATGTCTTGTGCACCTTGGGTAACACGTAGATTAACGGGATTATAGGAAATTCTTGTGTCAAAAAGTCACTGGTCATTGCATCAATCCAGTTGTTGGATTTGCCCAAGAGAATGATGGAATCAATCTCTCTCTTAAAGCGCTCTGTCGGATCACAGGGCAGTAGTTTATAACATGTCGTGTCAGAAAGTTGGCGTGTAATCTCATCTAAGTAGTCCTGTCTATCCATTAAGACAATAGCCCCGCCTTTATCAGCGGGGCGTATGATTATTTCTGGATTCTCACGTAGGCTCTTAACTGCCTCCGTTTCCAATTTAGACATATTAGAGAAACGCAGCCTGGTGTTCTGTACGGAAGATAGAGTTTCAGTCCGTACCAGCCTCATAAAAGTTTCTATAGAGGCATTCGTTGCAATATTGTAGAATTGAGTATAGAGAGTTAGTGCAAGTACTTTGGGTCTAATCAGCAGATCGTTTCATTATCATTCTCCATTTTTTATTTTTCATTTATTTTTATGTGTATATGTTAACTTTGTCGATACTGTCTTGCATCGGGCTAAGTGATTACCGTTGTCCTTCTTTAATCATTGTAGTGGACGGTTCATAAATATATGGACCCGATACAGAACAGTATCGAGGAGTATTCACTGGGTTGGTTGCTGGTGAATATGATTAGGTTTTTATGATAAGTCTTGTGTATACTGTTGTGGATGCGACCAGCTGCAATGTGTCCCGGACACGCTCACTTTTGATTTTGACTTTGCTGCTCTGAACGGCTGGAGTCTGCGCCGCCGGTGGGACGCACGGTGCGGTTCACGGGTCCGGACTTCCGGTTAGGTGACGCGTGCGTGTCGCGTGTCCGGACTTCCGGCCGGGTGGTTCGCTGGCGTGCGTTCCGGCTGCGGTGCACCCCGGCCGGGCGGTGTGACGGGTCTGAACGGAAGGGAGTGGTGACGGTCACAGGTGTAGCAGGTAAGCTCCATTAAGTGTGTTTAAATAGAGCACACAAGTGAACAGATTTTTTGGCACTTTATACAGGCTTATTTTGCACATGGCACTATGGCACTTTGTAAGGCTATTCCCCTGATGAAGGATTAAGTCCGAAAACGGCTGTTTGGGTGGTCTACTGTGTTTCCCTGTGCTGATCAAACGATGAGTATATGACGAGCCTTGTAACTTTATTCACGTTTATAATACAGCATTTCTTGACAAAAACTACAGTGTGCTGGTCCTGTCTATGTGATTGCGTGGACATGTGATGATATATTTACCTGCTTGACCGGACACCTGGACTATACCTCTGAGAGTGTCAGTGCGGCTTCCCGGATTCTCATTCTGTGATAATCTTATATATATACATATATATATATATATATATATATATATATATATATAGAGAGAGAGAGAGAGAGGGAAGGGTACCCTACAGCGCTATGTGTGAGAAATAAAAACAGCAACTCAAGAAGAACCTCCTGTTAGTCAAGGTTCAATAAAAAATATTCTCAAACAGATCTGAGGGCGCTAGTCCATAGTACTTTTTATCATATTATTACACCTTAATTTACATAGAAACGGCTGTAATAAAAATCTAATTGTATTTTTATTTTATACATATATACATATGGCATCTGTACAGTTTCAGAGAGGTGTAATACAAAATTCTGTCCGATTTACATTCAGTTTTCAAAAGCTGTTCTTTATCAGCATATGTCCAACATACAGCGTAGGTGGAAATAGAATGTCTGAAATATGTATATATAATATATAATGAATTGTGTATTATATGCTGCTCAGTATGCTATGTTGTATACAGTGAATGTGTTAATAGCAGCGCTCTAATGTTTTGATAGAATACGCCCTGTAGTCATGGTGATGGGGAGCACTGAGATGACGAAGCCGCAGTATGCGTCACCGTCTGAGAGCTGGCCGGAGCGGGCGGTGATCCGCCTTCCGGAATAGGCCAGTCCCTGGGTGATTAATGACTGATATAAGGTAAGATCACTGTTTTGTACACTGTTTGACCTGACGAAAGTGCCAGATTAAAGGCACTGAAACGTTGTCTGTAAAATGCCGTCTTGTGCTTGATTTAATTAGTCACTTGGAGTGCCGTACTATCTGTCTGCTGTAAACTTCCTCTGTACAGGCACCCAGTGCAAATGTGTCATTTACGGGAGAGCCGGACCATGTGGACGTATGTATGGGATTACTGAATTGCAATATTCATGTATCTCTTGTCAAGGCTCCCCTCCCATTGAACCTTGGTCAAATCATCTATGTGACTTTTTTGTCTTTCCTGCTGCATGCACTTTCACTGCACTATTTCACCTGTGCATGCAAATTGATATAAATGAGTTGAATTACTCTATGAGATAACTTTTATCACTGCACATTGCACTTATTTGCTGATAACTACGGATGCACTTTACTGAACATTTGCTGCTAAGTTTTATTGCGTATTTTGCACAATTCAGTGTCTGGAAGGAATGCTTATGGCTATAGTGAGCTGTTACAGTCGGCTTCATCCTAAATGGTAGTACATGACCGCTGCTAATACAGTGGAGAAAAGGTGTAATTTACATCTGTATCACCATTAATTGCACTATATTAAAGCAACAGTGAAATCCATCATGGCTGAATCAGCTGCTACACAAGACCCAAGTGGCTTCTCCTTTATTCAATATCCAGTGGGTGACTTGCATAGTTATTCTGAGGCAGGGGCAGAAGATATTCTTTACACTGGGGCATTACAGGATCAAGTAGAATCCACCTCCACGGCTGACACATACCATGAACTGTTGCGGTTGAAGAGGAAAGAAATTGATTTCTTATATCACTGTATTTCTTTATCAGAGTACTACGTCTGAAAAAAATCCCAAGGGGCCTAAGAGTTCGAAATTCACCCACAATTGGGCGTAACGACCCGAGCTTCTGTAGAAAATGGGTGTGAATACTTAACAAGTGTTCAATGGACCTCATGCTACTCATAAACGAACAGTCGACAAAAGAGATGAATATTTTCAAGGAGAAAATTGTGGCACTTGAATCAGTACATAAAGCCCTCTTAGAAGCAGACAGTACAGCTAACTGGTACGAGAAATTGAATGGACAAATTCAAATCTATAAAAGGGATCTTATTAAGTTTAAATCCCAAAAGAGAGTAAAAGTAGACCAGGATTATGAAAATCACACTGTCTATCGATGGACAGATACATCAAATAGACATGAGTCTAAGCGACCTTTTTTCCGGAGACGACCACAAAGACAACGTGATTTGCAGTCCTCTAACGAATTCACCTCAATTGGAAGTGAATCAGAGACCAGGAGTAGTCCCCATTCCAATATCCACCCTTTAGGGATGGGTACAAGATCCAGGGGCCCTGGAGGAGGCGCAAGCAAGCATACACGAGGCGAGGAAAACAATGCCAAAGGCAGAGGTCGAGTGGGCAGGCCACCCAAGAACAGGACACAATAGTGGTCAACGTTTCAGACTACGAATTGACCCCAACAGAGTAGAAGGTTCTATCCAAGGGACTATCATTTGTACCCACATGTCAATGGGACCCCCTGCAATGGCAGGTAGAAAAGTTCAAATTACACAGATGTTTGAAGCTCAAAGAGCACTTTGCGAAAAATCCCACACTGACATCTGGAACATCAGAGATACTGGTGAAATTGTAGAAAATATTGCCAAACTCAACGTTTGACCCCTTGTCGTCAAATGCGTCTGTGCGCACATTTATGCGCCTGTTGGACAAACAAACAGATGAATACTTGGAACAAATACCTTCTGTACGCAGTAATCTATCCAAGTTGGAAGCACAAGCATTGAAACATCTAGCAGCACAAAAACATATTATATTTAGGCCTGCCAACAAGGGGGGAGCACTGGTGATCCAGAATTTGGAGCAATATAAATTAGAAATTGAACGTCAACTATCTGACCACGTCACTTATATGAAGTTATCTAAAGACCCGACAGCAACTTACAAAAAAGAACTGAGTATAATGCTTGATGACGGCATCCAAGGGGGAGTTATCTCAAGTACAATCCGAGATGCATTACTTCCAGCACATCCAATTATGCCTGTGCTTTACACCACACTAAAAATCCATAAAACTCTGGTCAACCCGCCAGGCCACCCCATTATTTCAGCAAGACAGTCCTTATTCCAACCTGCCGCGCTATTCTTGGACTCCATCTTTCAACCCTGTATACAATCACATGATAGATTTCTATTGGATACCAGCACATTATTGAAGAGACTACAGCAACTACCACAACTTGATACTGATGTTTTACTTTGTAGTATTGACGTACAGAGCCTATATACAATCATTCCACACAAGATGGGCTTGGCGTCAGTGGAACGGTATTTGGATGGCCATGCTGATTTTAAGGGCCCTAATGTACAATTCTGTTTACAGCTTCTGAATATGATCTTGACAAATAATTTCTTTTTACATGATGGCAATATTTATTTGCAGCGCACAGGGTGTGCTATGGGGTCCTCAGTGGCACCTGCATACTCAAATATATTTATGTTTGAGGTAGAACAACAAATCTTTTTTGACAATCCAGATGTAGCAAATAGAATTGTATTTTATTGTCGCTAAATAGATGACCTGCTTCTGTTCTGGCAAAGCCCATGTCATGAGATAGAGGAGGTTATAAACCAACACAATAGGCAGGATCATCCTGTTAAATTGACATACTGCATCATTGACACTAGTATCAATTATTTGGATGTTAATATCTCTCTTGATTCAGGGCACATACTAACCTCTATATTTTGGAAGCCCACTGATCTCAATAATTTGCTGCACTTCACTATATTTCACCCAATACCACTCAAACAGGGCCTGCCATACTCTCAGTTTGTCCGTGTCAGACGTATTACATCTGACCCGAACTTGGCTGAGATTCAAATAAATGAAATGATGTCCAAATTCATTGCTAGAGGGTACCACCCCAGATTGCTGACAGAAGCTAAAAATAAGGCATTACAACTTGATAGGGCAAGATTATTGTATGAACAATCAATAACATCTCAGCACGACCTATTATTCCATGGGTAGGTCAATATAATGCTGCAAGTAAAGGCATCAATCGGATTTCTAAAAATCTGTGTCATATTGTCCAGAGTGACCTGGAATTGGAGCTAACCGACACAGGACTGATATCTCAGAGATATCTTGGTGTGGACAGATATTACTACACGTACCACAGGATCTGGTGGGATACTTGGTAACAGGAATGGTTGTTTCAGGTGCACATGCACCACATGCCAGTTTATGATTGCAGGTGATACGTTTCAACACCCACACTCTGGCCGCACTTTTTACATCAGACACAGACTTACCTGTTCACCTAAATTTGTGGTCTATCAACTGTTGTGCCCATGTGGGCTGTCATACATTGGGAAGCCCGAACGCATGTTCAAGGAACGTATGGCAGCCCACAGATTGGCAATTAAGGCAGCTATTGCTAGAGGAGATAGCGAACAACCAGTGGCTAGACATTTTAGCCAGGCCCGCCATTCACTGGTATCACTTAGATACCGGATGATTGACCAGGTACAACCCTCCCACAGAGGTGGCGATCATGGCACATGATTGCTTCAACTTGAATCACAATGGATTCGTAGATTAGGTACTATTCATCCAAGGGGTCTTAACGACCATATAGGTCTTGGTTGCTTTATCTAGTAGTGTCTGGGTAGCTTATATAACTTATATAACTATACTTTAAGAGGGTGTAGCAATGTAGTTACTACATCATCATTAGTTCTCAACTAGGAGCTGGGATTTACCCATGGATTAGATAGAGTGGGTTTTGTTTGAAGTTTATTCTATAATGGCTCTTACATATTTTTCCAATATCATACTTATGAATATGAATGGTGTAGATGCATGTATTATTTGCTGCTCTTTATGCTATGTTGTATACAGTGAATGTGTTAATAGCAGAGCTCTAATATTTTGGTAGGATGCGCCCTGTAGTCATGGTGATGGGGAGCACTGAGATGATGGAGCCGCTGTATGCATCACCGTCTGAGCGCCGGCCGGAGCGGGCGGTGATCCGCCTTCCGGAAGAGGCCAGTCACTGGGTGATTAATGAATGATATAAGGTAAGATCACTGTTTTGTACACTGTTTGACCTGACGAAAGTGCCAGATTAAAGGCACTGAAACGTTGTCTCTAAAATGCTGTCTTGTGTCACTTGGAGTGCCGTACCATCTCTCTGCTATATATATATATATATATATATATATATATAAAAAAAATGTATACACATATACATCTGCATATATACACAAAGTATACTCACAAACACACACACATTGTATACATGCAGACACACAAATATAGTCACACATATAGCATACACATACAGCAAAAAGAAACAAATAAACCAACTAAAGAGTCTTATTTGCCAGCACATGCATTCAAATTTCAAAAGTGCATACATTCACACTAGCATACAGTACATACACAAACGCATACACGTACTGTAGCATGTATACACACACACACACACACACACACACACACACACACACACACACATCAGGCACACATACAGCATAGTCACACACACATACACACACCAATCATCATACTTCCACAAACGCATTCACTTTCTCTGTTCCTACAGGAGACTGACCGCTGGAGTTCAATAGCAGATGGCTTGCTAGCGGAGCTGCTGCTGCTGGGCATGTGCAGGAGCAGATCCCTCGGCCATCTGTATCCAGTCAGTGAAACAGAGAGCTCTGCCGTCCAGAGCTCTCTGTATGCTCAGCAGCTCCCCTCTGATTGTAGCAGCTCTCCACTGATCGCGGCAGCTCCCATCTGATCGCGGCTGCGGGTGACCCGCAGCCAGTGCAGAGATAGAGACAAGGCTGTCTCCGTCTCTGAAAAATACTTGTGGTCTATCAGGGGGGTTTCTGGGTACTCCGAAACCCCCCTGTGTGCGCCACTGAAGGGGGAGGGAAAGAGCAGTCGGCAAGGGTATTACCAAGGCTATTACACGGGTAGTGCCAAAACACAAATTAACAATAAATATGGAACACCAATAATGCATATAGAAAATTATGTTCAGAGCATAAGAGGGAATACTTATCTTAATTGTATGTATGTAAACGTTAGAAGCCTTACAGGGGAAAAGGGGTACTAGAAGTCCTTGTAGCAAACAAACAGTACGATAGCATAGGCATTACTGAAACTTGGTTGGACGAATCTTATGGTTGGATAGCTAATTTGGAGGGTTATACACTGTTTGGGAGAGAGAGATTAAATAAACGGGGTGGAGGGCTATGTCTTTATGTAAAGCCTTTTTTTTAAAACCTGATATAAAGCAAGACATTTGTGATGGGACTGTAAATACTGTGGAGACCTTATGGGTAGAAATTGCATGCAGGGGAAAGGGAACTAAAAAGCTGCTAATAGGGATATGCTACAAACAGCCTGATATTAATGTGTCTGATGAGGAATTATTACTGAAACAAATAAAAAAAGCAGCAGGATTAGGAGATGTAATAGTGTTGCAATCTTAGACCTGGGGGTTTATTTACTAAAAATCCGAATTTGTCCGATTTGTGGGTTTTTTTTTTCAAAGTGGCAACACGGGAATGTACTATGCACAAATCTCAGCAGTGTTTGGGATATTCATAATGGTTTTGACGGCAAAGTTCAGAAATACGAATAAATAGACCATCGGTCAAACCCGGCTGTTTGTTCATACAACACGGGAATGTACTATTCATTCATATTTCGATGTTAGTCTCTGAATGCTCAATTGCGGTCATATTTTTTTGTGATTCGTTAAAAAAAGCAGCAAAAAAATAGAGCTGCTTTTTTCAGGCGTGTTTACATTTGTTGCTACTTACAAATAATTCACACCTGACTTAGGATGCCTTTAAAAGGATCTTAGGCCCATTTCAAACAACCTACACTCAGAAATGGCTGCAGGAATATGGTGCAGTGATATTTTGTGTGCTGTGGGATTCCTCAGACTCAGACATCAGCCTGGAAGTAACCATGGCCAAAAACTGAACATGGTCAGCAGGTTGTACAGGTTCCGCGGAGGCTGCGCAGGCCTCGTTTTTTTAGGGGGCGTTTAAACTTGAACGCATTGTCCGATGACAGGGTCATACAGATGTTCTGTCTAAATCGTAACAACATTTTTCGTCTGTATGACCTTGTCAAACTGGGCCTAGACCCTGAGACAGCACGCTCTCGCCCTGTCTCAGGCCTGCACAAACTCCTGGCTGTGTTGCACTTTATGGCTACTGGGAGCTTTCAGGCTGTGTCTGGGGATGTCATTGGAATCTCACGGCCCACCTTTTCAAGAATACTAACACAGGTGATGTATACTTAACTACCTCCTCTGTTTTTTGTTTGTTTTAATTACTCTCAGTGACCAGTGATGATGTTATGTCATAAAATCTCAGTTTCATTTTTTTAATCAAATATACACACAGGTGTTGGATGTCTTGCAGCCCCACATCGATGCCTCAATCTGCTTCCCTACCCTGGAGTCTCAGTGGCATGCCGTCAGGGTAGATTTCTATGAGCTTGCTGGCATGCCCAATGTGCTGGGAGCCATAGATTGCACACACATTCAGCTGAGACCACCTAGGGGCAGGCAGCACATATATACTAATTGACATCTGGACCACTCCACAAATGTGCAGGTGGTTTGTGATGCAAATCTCAAAATAATGAGTGTTGTTGCTGGTTACCCTGGGGGCTGCCATGACTCCTTCATCCTCAGTCAGTCATCCCTCTTTGATAAGTTTGAGGACGGACAAATGCCAGATGGATGGCTGCTGGGTATGTAATTAGATATGTGTAGAACTTTGTATACTACGGCAAAAAACACTGTGTTACTTATGTGTTGCTGTATCTTAACATGAAACACGTTATTATATCTGTCTTTCAGGTGATGGAGGATATGGCTGTTTCTCTTGGCTTCTAACTCTATTGTCCCGACCTGATACTCCTGCTGAACACAATTACAATAATGTACATAAGTCCACGCGGAATGTGATAGAAATATGTGTTGATGTGCTGAAATCTAGGTTTCGGTGTCTGGATAAGTCTGGTGGCCTTTTGTTGTATAGTCCCTTGAAGGTGACTCAAATTGTGTTCTGCTGCTGCTTTCTTCATAACATGTGTTTGCAACATCTGCCACATGTTGATGATGATGAGGAGGATGAAGAAAGCAGCCAGCAAGCAGAGGAATTAGAGACATCTGGCGACACTTGGAGTACAGATGTAGGGAGGCAGGTTAGGCAAGACCTCATAAATAGTTATTTTTAAGATGTTTTGCTTCTTTCATTTGTTGTCTAAGACTAAATATATTTTGATAATTTTTCCCTTAAAAACCATTACTCAGAATGTGTCTGTCTCCTTCAGACATACAAACATACCCTCGCTTTATGCAAAACAAATGCAGCATGTGCATTGTGTTTAATTAAATTGACTAAACATCAGATTATGAGTGACATGCATGAAGTCTGTATAAGTGTTAAAATACTTGTATTTGTAATTTATTTTAAACACACATATTCCAGATAGTAATTGATTATGTTATTTACTTTAGGAATGTGTGTTATGTCCTAATGTAACACTTCTCAACATATAATATGTTATCCTTGAGGAATACATGTGTCCGTATGTGTGATGCTCCATCGGATTTAAGGGACACAAACTTAGTCTCATCCAAAAAAATGTATTTAGTTATGTTTGCTGGAGTAAACTTGCAGATTTGAAAGTCAACACACAGTTTTCAACATATATCCATTATTACACACATTATTTGTTTGAATCAAATATTTCACATTACTTTGGTTCTGCATCATGTTATATAATCTGATTACTTCTTTTTACCACACACAAACATGGCACAACAATAATGTCAATCATTTTGGGAATGAATTATCTAAATTTGTTGACAACATATTAGGACACTCTTTGCAAACTCAATTGTGTTATTATTGTAATGTCGTCTAGAGAAGAAATGTAAAAGCATTAAAATTCACATTGTAAATTGTATTGTTCATGGATTAATCTGCATGGCTGCCAATTAGTCTGTCTGCAGGATATGAGAGTGATTGGAATCAAGAGATATTAAATAGTTAATCAAATCAAGTGGTATTGTTTCTGCAGGCTAAAGACATTCTGTATGGCTGCCAATTTGTCTGCAGGATATGAGAGTGATTGGAATCAAGAGATATTAATTAGTTAATCAAATCAAGTGGTATTGTTTCTGCAGGCTAAGATCAATGTGCAGCTCAAAGAACATTTTCCTCCTCAAAAAAACAAAGATGTAAAAGAATAAATGTGCTGCTAAAAATCCTGATGTTTGTAACAGTTATAATTAATGATGTTGTAAAAATTGACAAGGTGCTAAGTGTTATATATATTCTGACAATCATACACTTACTAACTGTGTTTATTTTCTTCTCTATACAGAAATCGGTGTCTATATTTTTTATGTTTTTTGGGTGGCTGCTTGGACTGGCCTTTGCCTTTACCACTGTCATGTTGGCGTGCTCTGGTGGGGCGCCTTGGTGGTGAGGACACTGGCAATATAATTAGAGTAGTCGTACCAGAACTGCTGCTTGGTTGCTGTTGGTGCTGGGATCTGAGTGTTTCATTGAGGTTAGTGAGGGTGGCATTGAGTTCACGTTTTGCAGCATTTTGATTTTCTAAAATTCTGGTGAAAGATTCATTGATCATTTGATTGTTTTCTAAGATGTTGATATAGCTTTGCTGTTGTCTGTGCTGTTCTTCCATTATGCGTTATAAGTTGCCCATGACATGTGTAATGTCTGCACGCATGATTTCCATGGTATTGGCAATTCTGGTGGTTGGTTCATTTTGGCGACTGATATTTCTGCTGATTCTTCTGAGGTGAGATGGTAGGCTTGAAAAAATTTGGGTCTGCCTACGCAGGCAAACTTGATTAGTGGCCTGCTGTGTAGCCCAACTGTCCCAAAACACTTGATCAGGGCCTTGTGCTACTGGTGTTGTTGGGCTGTGTTGTGGTGGTGGTGCGCTTTGCTGTGGTTGTGTACTCACAGGTGCTGGGTGGCTGATTCCTTCGATTACTGGCTGCATTTGTAAAATTATTGTCTCATCCATGTCACTGTGTTGCTGCTGTTGCGTAGGGATGCTGGTACCAGTACTAGAATCTGGAATTAGAATCATTTTGCCGTTAGTTATCCATATGTTAGAGAAATTAATACAAAGCAATAAACATGGAACACATGTATTTGAATGGTGCTTTCAGATATCCAGCATAGCAACATCATCTCTCAGAACTTAAATACAATGCCTGTTTGTGGCAAATGTGTCTGGTTACTTCAATCTTAAAGCAAGCACATGAGTTGTATGGTAGATCAGACATACTCCACCATAAAAACACAGTTTAAACCATAATGTGTTGCCTTATAGTGTCTAAAACAAAAACATAGTAATGTTTTTGCATGTTGGTGCCAATGTTAGGACAAACACACATGTGCAATTGTGGAAAACAACCTTACTATTTGCCAAGCTTACACATGTGTTTATGTTGCCGCATCTTCCACACAATCTGCTACTGTATGGCTGAAGTGGACATACATATCTTTACTGAATGTGGACAAGGCCATTTTGCTCAGATTCCGTTTGATGTTTTAGTGACTTCGGTAAGTATAGCAGATTTTGTTGGATTTTGAGTTAATTAGTCTAATTAAATGGATTACTACGAGATGACTAATTTTTTTTATTTACAGTTTCTTACTCACAATCAAGATGAGGGGAGTGTGGTTGGCATCTTGGAGGTGTGTCCAAAATTTGGAGTGGTGGGACCGAAGAAACTGTAGACAATCTTCGTGGTGGGGTAGCCTGCTGTGGTTGGGACTGGACATCAGACCTTGCTTTCTTTGTTGGCACATGTATTATTTGTTGGTGTGGTACAGGAGTCCGCCTTCTGCTGCTGAAGACTTCTTTTGATGGACCTAGGATTTAAAGTGTAATGTTGTTATGGCCATTCCTTTACAAACATAACCTATACTACAATGGACACTTTACCTGCTTCCGGTGCGTAATCATCATCAGATGTCATGGGAGTGACTGTAGGATGAGCAGTACTGCTTTTTTTTCAACACTGTAAATCATGAAACAAATAAAAGAACTTATTTATTCATGCTATTGTTGATACAGCCACCCATTATGTTTATAAACATTACATCTTACAAAAATGGTTCTTTATTTATGGATTGAAAATTACGCACAACCCCCCCCCCCCCCCAACAAATTACAAACACACACATTGGCCAATAGCCATATGCACTATGGTAAGTGCAACACAGGAAAGAATGTACAGGACACAGACATAGGACACAATTACAAATACATACACTAATAAGCAAAAACACACACATCTTTATTTTCAAATGTAATGTAATTAATGAAAGATGCAATATAGAAAATGCTCTGTGATGTGGCACTACAAACACACATTAGCACAATATGAGCAAAAAAAACAAACAAAACAAAAAAAAACCCCCATCATAATAGTAAGGTAACTAAGTCTGCAGTGTTGTGTCAGGGTACAAATACAGCCTAAAACTGAACCAACAAATAGTGGGTTTGCCTTAAACAAGATTGCATTCAGTACTAATGAAGTTACACGTTTAACTGGCTTCAAATTGACTTTGCACTACTCCAGCCTCTAACATGTCAACCATTGTTTTGGAAACATTGCACATGGATAACTGAAATAAAAAACATATTCCAACTTTCAAACTGTAAAATGTGCTAAAGGAAAACATTATTGCTGGACAATTCTATGACACACCAAGTCCAAACTACATGTGAAAAATGTACTGTAAAAATACCCCATGACATACAATAAAGTACTATGTGACATTGGCTTTTGTTGAAAACATTACCCAAAACGATGTCTTTGCTGATGCACACTTGAAGATGTGAGTAATATGCAACGTCACATGACAAACATTTACAAAAAACATTAAGACAGAAGTAATATAATAGAATGTTAAGACAAATACACATCCTTCCTGGGCCGATCGGAATCACGGACATGGGTTGCAGACACTACTTCAGGAGGTATTAAACTCCGCATGGGCTCCTCATAGTCCAGATATCTTGCAATAAAGGGCTGTCCACCACCGGTTTTGCGAGCCGACTTCACCTCCTTGGCCATTTTGGACTTGACACGTTGCTTTATGTCATAGTACCGTTTGCGGCACGTGTCCTCCGTCCGCTTGACCACCCCCTCATATTTACAGCAGCAACAACTTTTGCCCACAACACCGTCTTCTTCCCTGTTTGCACCTTGGCGGACTCAGGCCCAAATAGCTGCCACTGATACTTCATCAGCTCCCGCACCAATGCCACATTTTCAGCATAACTAAACTTTACATTCCGTCCAGTCTTAGTAGTGGTGCGTGGCTGCGGAGCTGTCTGACTGTCACTATCACTGTCACTTGAGGCTGCTGCAGCAACCTCACCCACCTCACCCACCTCCTCCACCTCACTAACCTCACTCTCACTCACCTCCTCCACCTGACCAACCTCCTCCCCCTCACTCACACCCTCCACCTCACTCACCTCAGCCACCTCTGAGTCAGACATAATTGTGTGGTTCAACAATTAACACAGAAAAATAATAAGACAAACAACACACTCCTCCACTACCACTCCACAACACACACACACACACACACACACACACACACACACACACACACACACACTGACAAGGGACTATAAAGCAAAAAAACTTGGACAAAAAATGAGACAAAACCAAAAAAAACAAGACTACAAGAATGACAAGACTACTTTCAAAAACAATACTACACTCAGAAATCGCTAACAAAACTCCTCACCAAACCAACTTCTCACCAACCTCCACAGCACTACCTCCCTCCTCACCACTAACTAAACCCACGAGGTGCGGACAGTTTGGGGCATATTTATATGGTTGCGCAGTGGCGTAAGTTCATCCCAGTTGCCCGGAGGCAAGATAAATATTGGTGCCCCCCTATTTCCTATATCAAGATAAATATATGTGTGTGTGTGTGTGTGTGTGTGTGTGTGTGTGTGTGTGAAGTGTTCTGAAAAAAATGTATATACTGTATTTATACATTTAATTGTCTTTTATTTTAAATCACACATTTCTTAGCAGTCATACCCAGGATTAGAACCCATGACCTATTACACTAACAGCAGACACTTTACTGATGGAGCTATTTGCTCCTGTACAGGAAGCATGACGATGCTAACTATATTAAGTTACGTGTAATTGTCAGAGAAGTATCTTCATATAGTTAAAATTTTCATATTTCCTATACAGGAGCAAACAGCTTCATCAGTAAAGTGTCTGCTTCCAGTGTAATAGGTTGTGGTTTCTAATCCAGGGTGTGACACTTGTAAAATGTGTATAATAAAGAGGGTTTAATTTGTAAGGTGCAGGGACCAGTGAGGAAGTCGCCCACTAAAAAGACAGCGGCAGCTATCAATTAACTTAATTCAATGATGTCACAGAATGGGAGGAGAGGTGCCCCCCTTCAGAGCAGGAGCCCGGCGGCAGATGACTCCGTTGCCTCCCAGAGTTCTGCCTCTGTGGTTGCGCACATACACTCCTACATCTAAAACACAACCAATCACGAACGTGGATGAAAATCGAAACTAAAAGTGAAAATGCGGCCGTGGTTGCTAAATAACCCTGCCGCGTTTAGCATTGAAAAAAATCAAGTAAAAACAACAAAAACACGAACGCAAACGTCAATGACGGCCGTAAATGGCCCAAAAAAATACAACTGCCATCGACATCAGAAAACACGAAAACAAATAGCTTGACAGCTTTGTAAATTAGCGTAAATAGATTCAAAAAGTTGCATGAAAATGCACCCGATAAAAAATGAGTTTAAACTCTACACAAACCGACTCAAACACGAATATTAGTAAATAAACCCCCTGGTATTAACAAACAATGGGGAATTGATATCAAATATTATAGTAGGGCAGCCCATGGGAAACAACGACCACAATATGGTCACATTCAATATCAGTTTTCAGTTTTTAGCAGTAGCTTCAGTGTTTCTTTTTTTACATGTACATGAATTTATTTCACAATAATGAGATCTCGAGATGCAAAATATTTTTACTTACTTAACCCTTTGCTCAGAGGATACATAATAAAGTAAGTGCAAGTCTCCTCAGCACCTTCCTTTAAAGTAAACATGGGTCATGCCACCCAGATTGTAGCTACAGTCTTGTCTGGTCCCCATAGCCAAGCAGAACTTGCAGGTCTGATAACAAAAAAGTTGGTCTAGTGCAACTGTAGGTATATCACTGTGCAGTGAGCATGATAAACAACTTTTTAGAAACTATTTGGGTTGCTCACATTATGGACCTCACTCAGAGATGGACACAGATCGTTGTATCTGCAGCAAGATCTGCGTCCATCTCCTAACATGCTGGGGGCCGCCTAGCACAGGGCTTGGCAGCCCAGCATTTGTGGCACCACCTCACGATGCGTCCACAATTTTATTTTTTTATATTTAGGGTTCTGGCAATGTTCTTACTGGTAATGAGGAGGGAGGCGGAGTCGCTTGTTCTACAGAATCTGGAAGCGTGGCTGCATCTGCATTAGCAGCGCCGGGGCAGCGCGCCAGACAGAGGCGCACTGATTTTGCTTATACAGTGTCACATCTGTTAGTTGTGCACAGCGGGCAATGCTACTGCAGGCGCAGCCACGATTCTGAATTCTCTACTAATAAGCACACTGTCGAACACCTAACCCGGCGGCAGCAGCAGTAAGTAAAAATTATAAAATGAAAACATTTAAAAATAAATAATAATACATTTTAGAGGGTGCAGTGGGATTACCTTCGGGGCCCCCCAAGCCGGCAAGCCCCATAACAGTTGCATCCCCTGCACCTTGTACAGTTAGTGGGTCCGGCCATGTCTTTCCATCTATGCCCCCTCTCATCTGTCTGTCTATGGCCCCTTCCCGTCTGTCTGTCTATGCCCCCTCCTGTCCATCCATCTATACCCGCTGCCTGTCATCTATGCATATGGTGCTCTTTCTGTACGCCCATGTCCCTGTCTGTCTATGCCCTCTCCCGCCCGTCCATTTATACCCTCATATGGTGCTTTATTCGTCATTTTGTCTGTATATTCACCCTCCTGTCCATCCATCTATACCCCCATATGGTGCTCTGTCAGTTTATGCCTCCTCCCATCCACCCATCCAACTATGCCCCCTACTGTCCTTCCATCTACACCCCCATATGGAGCTCTATCTGTCCGTTTGTCTGTGTTTGCTCTTGTCCTGCAAGTTATACCCCCATATGGTGCTCTGTCTGATCATCTGTCCATCTATGCTCCCTCCTGTCCATCCGTCTGTCCATCTATGCCCCCTCCCATCCATCCGTTTATACCCCCATATGGTGCTCTGTCTGTTTGTCTGTCTGTCTATGTCCCCTCCCATTAGTCCATGCCCCCATAATGAGCTCTGTCTGTCCATCTGTCTGTTGATGCCGCCAATGTCCATCTATGCCCTCATATGGTGCTCTGTCCATTCGTCTGTCTGTCCATCCCCATCCGTCTATGCCTCTAACCCTAACCTCTGTTGTAGTCAAGTAGAGTCTCTTCTGCTCGCTCCTTCTCCATCTCTCTCTCCCCCTCTCTCTTGCTACTCTCTTTCTCGCTCCCTGACATTCTCTCTCTCTCTCTTTCTCTCATTCCTCTTTTTCCATGAAAACCCTCTCTTACTTTCTTTCTCTCTCTCTCCCTCTATAACTTGCTCCTCTCTCTTTCCCTGTGGCACCCTCTTTCTCTCTCACTCCCCTCTCTCTTTCCTGCAAAGGCCGGGGGGGAGGGGGGGGGTCTGGAAGGGGGGCCTCCATGATTTTGCTGTGGGGCCCACAAAGTTCTAGTTTTGCCCTTGGCTGTGCACATTATATTGGTATAATAAATGTAGCACAAACAGGTGAATCTGGACTGTCAGTAGGTAGGCCTGAACAGAATATATATATGTCGAATGTCACTTGCAGAGCATAACGTAGATAAATGAATGAATGAATTAGTGTTAATAAGAAACTCTACTGTGGTGAAACATGTATAAGGGGCACTACTGTGTAGTGTAAAGTGTACTAAGGGCACTACTGTGTGACCACATGTGTGTAAGGGTTACTGCTGTGTGGAGTAAATTGTATTGTGGCACTACTGTGTGGCATAATGTGTATAAGGGCTAATACTGTGTGTTGTAATGTGATTAACAGACACTAGCGTGCGGTGTAATATGTAATGTGACATGTTCTTGTGCCATTGCTCTGTTATTTAGTTTAACCAGCCAACTCGCTGCAACCATTGACCAATATAAGTGAAAAACAATATTATGAAGTATAGTGGTCAAAATTGACTGGATTGAGGTTAATAATACTGTAGTAACAAAAACAGGTGCAAATTACATGATTTTAGCCATTTTTAGCATTTAAAATATAAAAAAATAATAATAATAATCCTCATCCAAAACACGGGTGTCAGTGCACATATCTAGTATTAGGAGACAAGAACAAGAAACGTACAGCACAGCAACCAGGATGCTACACTGGGAGGGGTTGTGATTGTGTGACCGGCGGTCACCATACCCACACCGGGATTCTGGCTGTTAGTTGGCTGGCAGGGGGGTGGGGGGTGGGGAGCGCAACAAAGCCCCTTGAAGGCTCGCTGCACTCACCACAGGTTCTGTTCCCACTCTATGGGTGTCGTGGACATCTACAAGTGGGAATAGTCTCTGTTGGTCAGCATACCGACCAGCAGGATATACAGGGTTCGGGATGTCGGTATTGTGACCATATCCCACTGGGAGAACATGCTTTCACTGGCAGACTGTCATGACAGAGCTTAAATACCAGACACAGCCAATCAGCACTTCTAGGTAACTATACCTGCATAAAAACATTGAAACATAGAATGTGACGGCAGATAAGAACCACTTGGTCCATCTAGTTTGCCCCTTTTTTTTACCATATTTTTACCTCAAACCTTATTTGATCCTTATCCGTATACCAGCTCAACTTAATTAAAAGCAAGCTCTCACATGCAGAGTATAGAGCAATATAGAAGAAACTAATGTAGGGTACACACTTGGGGTCTGATTAAGAGTTGGACGTAATGCCGATTGTGTCCAGTTGGCCGATGTTTTGCTACTGAGCATGTGTGAATATCCTTGGTAACCCTTACTGCACACAAGTACTAAATCGCAATGATATGAGAAGACCACTGTGAATCATTTACAGATCGGGGTGGAGACTGGGAGGTAACCAGAATTTAATTAAAAAAGAGGAAATGGTGTTGGCATTCAATATGACTGTAATGGTCATACTTATGATGATTTCCCTAATGATGATGCACACATAAAACAATCATACACACTAAATCAATCAATTTACATACTGGAGCTGATTGGCTGGTGCATTATCACCTTGCACTTATCACTGGTTTATCATTTCTCCAGGCTTAATACATCTGCCCCACTGTCTGTTCAGAGGATCGTGAGCAATCGTGTCTCTATACACTATCAGATGATCACATAGAACACTGGCAAATGTTCC
Organism: Pseudophryne corroboree; assembly: GCF_028390025.1. Taxonomy (NCBI): domain Eukaryota; kingdom Metazoa; phylum Chordata; class Amphibia; order Anura; family Myobatrachidae; genus Pseudophryne; species Pseudophryne corroboree. The sequence goes on from NC_086448.1 coordinate 426,722,512, forward strand.
TGAAATGTACATAATACTGTTTGTTGGCCTAACACTTAACTGCTATCTATCATTTGTGTGATGCCCTGGGGGTGGGGGTGTTTTGGCTGGGCTGGTTTGGGTTGCCCTGCATCCCAGATGCGGTACCCTAGAATGCTAGGGACTAGCCTCATGAGGTGACCTGGACGATAGTGGGCGAGCCCATAACCTTGGACAAATTTATGTTAACAAACCTCTTATATGATATTTAATCATAATATATATTTCAGTTTTGAGTAGCAATGTTTCCATAGTGCACCTGCCTCCTTTTTTTCTATGTGTAATACTACAAATCTCAGCAAGGTAGCACCTCTCATTACAAGCAGCTAGGGTGTGCAGTCTAGTGCCCCTCCTCCTATATATTTTATATTATGTGTATATACTAGAGATGAGCGGGTTCGGTTCCTCGGAAACCGAACCCGCCCGAACTTCATGTTTTTTTACACGGGTCCGAGCGACTCGGATCTTCCCGCCTTGCTCGGTTAACCCGAGCGCGCCCGAACGTCATCATCCCGCTGTCGGATTCTCGCGAGGCTCGGATTCTATCGCGAGACTCGGATTCTATATAAGGAGCCGCGCGTCGCCGCCATTTTCACACGTGCATTGAGATTCATAGGGAGAGGACGTGGCTGGCGTCCTCTCCGTTTATAGAGAAGAGAAGAAGAGAGTGAGACTAGAGTAGAGAGAGATACAGTAGTCATTTTGGGGAGCATTAGGAGGAGTACTACTACTTGCTGAAGTGATAGTTAGATAGATAGTGTGACTGTATAATGTATATCTGACTTGTGGGGGAGACACTGACAGTGGGGAGCAGTTAGAGTCTGAGAGCAGGACTCAGGAGTACTACATATAATGTACAGTGCACACTTTTGCTGCCAGAGTGCCACACTGCCATTGTGACCACACTGACCACCAGTATAATATATATTGTGATTGTCTGCTTAGGAGTACTACTTGCAAGTTGCTGATAGTGTGACCAGTGACCTGACCACCAGTTTAATAATCACCACCAGTTTAATATATATATATATATATATAATTGTATATAATATATATATAATATTGTATACCACCTACCCGTGTTTTTTTTTTTCTTTCTTCTTCTTTATACATACTACTATAGTAGCTTACTGTAGCAGTCTGCGGTGCTGCTGAGCTGACAGTGTCCAGCAGGTCCGTCATCAGTCATTACATAATAAATATATATACCTGTCCGGCTGCAGTACTAGTGATATTATATATATATATATATATATTAATTTCATCTCATTATCATCCAGTCTATATTAGCAGCAGACACAGTATGGTAGTCCACGGCTGTAGTTACCTCTGTGTCGGCAGTCGCTGGTCCATCCATAATTGTATACCACCTACCCGTGTTTTTTTTTTTCTTCTTTCTACTTCTTTATACATACTACTATAGTAGCTTACTGTAGCAGTCTGCGGTGCTGCTGAGCTGACAGTGTCCAGCAGGTCCGTCATCAGTCATTACATAATAAATATATATACCTGTCCGGCTGCAGTACTAGTGATATTATATATATATATATATATATATATTAATTTCATCTCATTATCATCCAGTCTATATTAGCAGCAGACACAGTACGGTAGTCCACGGCTGTAGCTACCTCTGTGTCGGCAGTCGCTGGTCCATCCATAATTGTATACCACCTACCCGTGTTTTTTTTTTTTTTTCTTTCTTCTTCTTTATACATACTACTATAGTAGCTTACTGTAGCAGTCTGCGGTGCTGCTGAGCTGACAGTGTCCAGCAGGTCCGTCATCAGTCATTATATAATAAATATATATACCTGTCCGGCTGCAGTACTAGTGATATTATATATATATATATATATTAATTTCATCTCATTATCATCCAGTCTATATTAGCAGCAGACACAGTACGGTAGTCCACGGCTGTAGCTACCTCTGTGTTGGCAGTCGCTGGTCCATCCATAATTGTATACCACCTACCCGTGTTTTTTTTTTCTTTCTTCTTCTTTATACATACTACTATAGTAGCTTACTGTAGCAGTCTGCGGTGCTGCTGAGCTGACAGTGTCCAGTAGGTCCGTCATCAGTCATTACATAATAAATATATATACCTGTCCGGCTGCAGTACTAGTGATATTATATATATATATATATATATATATATATATATATTAATTTCATCTCATTATCATCCAGTCTATATTAGCAGCAGACACAGTACGGTAGTCCACGGCTGTAGCTACCTCTGTGTCGGCAGTTGCTCGTCCATCCATAATTGTATACTAGTATCCATCCATCTCCATTGTTTACCTGAGGTGCCTTTTAGTTGTGCCTATTAAAATATGGAGAACAAAAATGTTGAGGTTCCAAAATTAGGGAAAGATCAAGATCCACTTCCACCTCATGCTGAAGCTGCTGCCACTAGTCATGGCCGAGACGATGAAATCCCAGCAACGTCGTCTGCCAAGGCCGATGCCCAATGTCATAGTACAGAGCATGTAAAATCCAAAACACCAAATATCAGTAAAAAAAGGACTCCAAAATCTAAAATAAAATTGTCGGAGGAGAAGCGTAAACTTGCCAATATGCCATTTACCACACGGAGTGGCAAGGAACGGCTGAGGCCCTGGCCTATGTTCATGGCTAGTGGTTCAGCTTCACATGAGGATGGAAGCACTCAGCCTCTCGCTAGAAAACTGAAAAGACTCAAGCTGGCAAAAGCACCGCAAAGAACTGTGCGTTCTTCGAAATCCCAAATCCACAAGGAGAGTCCAATTGTGTCGGTTGCGATGCCTGACCTTCCCAACACTGGACGTGAAGAGCATGCGCCTTCCACCATTTGCACGCCCCCTGCAAGTGCTGGAAGGAGCACCCGCAGTCCAGTTCCTGATAGTCAGATTGAAGATGTCAGTGTTGAAGTACACCAGGATGAGGAGGATATGGGTGTTGCTGGCGCTGGGGAGGAAATTGACCAGGAGGATTCTGATGGTGAGGTGGTTTGTTTAAGTCAGGCACCCGGGGAGACACCTGTTGTCCGTGGGAGGAATAGGGCCATTGACATGCCTGGTCAAAATACAAAAAAAATCAGCTCTTCGGTGTGGAAGTATTTCACCAGAAATGCGGACAACATTTGTCAAGCCGTGTGTTGCCTTTGTCAAGCTGTAATAAGTAGGGGTAAGGACGTTAACCACCTCGCAACATCCTCCCTTATACGTCACCTGCAGTGCATTCATCATAAGTCAGTGACAAGTTCAAAAACTTTGGGCGACAGCGGAAGCAGTCCACTGACCAGTAAATCCCTTCCTCTTGTAACCAAGCTCACGCAAACCACCCCACCAACTCCCTCAGTGTCAATTTCCTCCTTCCCCAGGAATGCCAATAGTCCTGCAGGCCATGTCACTGGCAATTCTGACGAGTCCTTTCCTGCCTGGGATTCCTCCGATGCATCCTTGCGTGTAACGCCTACTGCTGCTGGCGCTGCTGTTGTTGCTGCTGGGAGTCGATGGTCATCCCAGAGGGGAAGTCGTAAGCCCACTTTTACTACTTCCACCAAGCAATTGACTGTCCAACAGTCCTTTGCGAGGAAGATGAAATATCACAGCAGTCATCCTGTTGCAAAGCGGATAACTGAGGCCTTGACAACTATGTTGGTGTTAGACGTGCGTCCGGTATCCGCCGTTAGTTCACAGGGAACTAGACAATTTCTTGAGGTAGTGTGCCCCCGTTACCAAATACCATCTAGGTTCCACTTCTCTAGGCAGGCGATACCGAGAATGTACACGGACGTCAGAAAAAGACTCACCAGTGTCCTAAAAAATGCAGTTGTACCCAATGTCCACTTAACCACGGACATGTGGACAAGTGGAGCAGGGCAGGGTCAGGACTATATGACTGTGACAGCCCACTGGGTAGATGTATGGACGCCCGCCGCAAGAACAGCAGCGGCGGCACCAGTAGCAGCATCTCGCAAACGCCAACTCTTTCCTAGGCAGGCTACGCTTTGTATCACCGGTTTCCAGAATACGCACACAGCTGAAAACCTCTTACGGCAACTGAGGAAGATCATTGCGGAATGGCTTACCCCAATTGGACTCTCCTGTGGATTTGTGGCATCGGACAACGCCAGCAATATTTTGTGTGCATTAAATATGGGCAAATTCAAGCACGTCCCATGTTTTGCACATACCTTGAATTTGGTGGTGCAGAATTTTTTAAAAAACGACAGGGGTGTGCAAGAGATGCTGTCGGTGGCCAGAAGAATTGCGGGACACTTTCGGAGGACAGGCACCACGTACAGAAGACTGAAGCACCACCAAAAACGCCTGAACCTGCCCTGCCATCATCTGAAGCAAGAAGTGGTAACGAGGTGGAATTCAACCCTATATATGCTTCAGAGGTTGGAGGAGCAGCAAAAGGCCATTCAAGCCTATACAATTGAGCACGATATAGGAGGTGGAATGTACCTGTCTCAAGCGCAGTGGAGAATGATTTTAACGTTGTGCAAGGTTCTGCAACCTTTTGAACTTGCCACACGTGAAGTCAGTTCAGACACTGCCAGCCATTCCCCTCATCAGGCTTTTGCAGAAGAAGCTGGAGGCATTGAAGGAGGAGCTAAAAGGGAGCGATTCCGCTAGGCATGTGGGACTTGTGGATGGAGCCCTTAATTCGCTTAACAAGGATTCACGGGTGGTCAATCTGTTGAAATCAGAGCACTACATTTTGGCCACCGTGCTCGATCCTAGATTTAAAACCTACCTTGGATCTCTCTTTCCGGCAGACACAAGTCTGCTGGGGTTCAAAAGACCTGCTGGTGACAAAATTGTCAAGTCAAGCGGAACGCGACCTGTCAACATCTCCTCCTTCACATTCTCCCGCAACTGGGGGTGCGAGGAAAAGGCTCAGAATTCCGAGCCCACCCGCTGGCGGTGATGCAGGGCAGTCTGGAGCGACTGCTGATGCTGACATCTGGTCCGGACTGAAGGACCTGACAACGATTACGGACATGTCGTCTACTGTCACTGCATATGATTCTCTCCCCATTGAAAGAATGGTGGAGGATTATATGAGTGACCGCATCCAAGTAGGCACGTCAGACAGTCCGTACTTATACTGGCAGGAAAAAGAGGCAATTTGGAGGCCCTTGCACAAACTGGCTTTATTCTACCTAAGTTGCCCTCCCACAAGTGTGTACTCCGAAAGAGTGTTTAGTACCGCCGCTCACCTTGTCAGCAATCGGCGTACGAGGTTACTTCCAGAAAATGTGGAGAAGATGATGTTCATTAAAATGAATTATAATCAATTCCTCCGTGGAGACATTGACCAGCAGCAATTGCCTCCACAAAGTAGTACACAGGGAGCTGAGATGGTGGATTCCAGTGGGGATGAATTGATAATCTGTGAGGAGCGGGATGTACACGGTGATATATCGGAGGATGATGATGAGGTGGACATCTTGCCTCTGTAGAGCCAGTTTGTGCAAGGAGAGATTAATTGCTTCTTTTTCGGTGGGGGTCCAAACCAACCCGTCATTTCAGTCACAGTCGTGTGGCAGACCCTGTCACTGAAATGATGGGTTGGTTAAAGTGTGCATGTCCTGTTTATACAACATAAGGGTGGGTGGGAGGGCCCAAGGACAATTCCATCTTGCACCTCTTTTTTCTTTCATTTTTCTTTGCGTCATGTGCTGTTTGGGGAGTGTTTTTTGGAAGGGCCATCCTGCGTGACACTGCAGTGCCACTCCTAGATGGGCCCGGTGTTTGTGTCGGCCACTAGGGTCGCTTATCTTACTCACACAGCTATCTAATTGCGCCTCTTTTTTTCTTCTTTGCGTCATGTGCTGTTTTGGGAGTGTTTTTTGGAAGGGCCATCCTGCGTGACACTGCAGTGCCACTCCTAGATGGGCCAGGTGTTTGTGTCGGCCACGAGGGTCGCTTATCTTACTCACACAGCTACCTCATTGCGCCTCTTTTTTTCTTCTTTGCGTCATGTGCTGTTTGGGGAGTGTTTTTTGGAAGGGCCATCCTGCGTGACACTGCAGTGCCACTCCTAGATGGGCCAGGTGTTTGTGTCGGCCACTAGGGTCGCTTATCTTACTCACACAGCTACCTCATTGCGCCTCTTTTTTCTTCTTTGCATCATGTGCTGTTTGGGGAGTGTTTTTTGGAAGGGCCATCCTGCGTGACACTGCAGTGCCACTCCTAGATGGGCCAGGTGTTTGTGTCGGCCACTAGGGTCGCTTATCTTACTCACACAGCTACCTCATTGCGCCTCTTTTTTCTTCTTTGCGTCATGTGCTGTTTGGGGAGTGTTTTTTGGAAGGGCCATCCTGCGTGACACTGCAGTGCCACTCCTAGATGGGCCAGGTGTTTGTGTCGGCCACTAGGGTCGCTTATCTTACTCACACAGCTACCTCATTGCGCCTCTTTTTTTCTTCTTTGCGTCATGTGCTGTTTGGGGAGTGTTTTTTGGAAGGGCCATCCTGCGTGACACTGCAGTGCCACTCCTAGATGGGCCAGGTGTTTGTGTCGGCCACTAGGGTCGCTTATCTTACTCACACAGCTACCTCATTGCGCCTCTTTTTTTCTTCTTTGCGTCATATGCTGTTTGGGGAGTGTTTTTTGGAAGGGCCATCCTGAGTGACACTGCAGTGCCACTCCTAGATGGGCCAGGTGTTTGTGTCGGCCACTAGGGTCGCTTAGCTTAGTCATCCAGCGACCTCTGTGCAAATTTTAGGACTAAAAATAATATTGTTAGGTGTTCAGAATAGACTGAAAATGAGTGGAAATTATGGTTTTTGAGGTTAATAATACTTTGGGATCAAAATGACCCCCAAATTCTATGATTTAAGCTGTTTTTTTAGTGTTTTTTGAAAAAAACACCCGAATCCAAAACACACCCGAATCCGACAAAAAAAATTCGGTGAGGTTTTGCCAAAACGCGGTCGAACCCAAAACACGGCCGCGGAACCGAACCCAAAACCAAAACACAAAACCCGAAAAATTTCAAGTGCACATCTCTAGTATATACTGTATGTATACTTGAAGGTTTGAAATTCCCGATATACAAGAGAAAAGACTAACCACACAAGAAATAGATTATCTCATAAAGATTACACAACCCCTATTGCCATATTGGAAGATTCTTGTATATACCAGGGTATCTAGGTTCGGGGTGCTACCACTAAACAAATTAATTCAAGAAAAACAAGATAGAATATTTGTATCATGTGGTGCACAATGAAGATACAATAAAATGTAACTGTTAATTTTACTTATTTAAAAATAATGATATTTAAAAACTGCAAAATAATAAAATATTTTTTTGTGAAAGTAAAGAAAGAAGAGTGAATAAAAAAACTATTTCTGTGTGCAGGGATGCCGCTGTGAAAATCACTTCATTTTATTCTGTTGTGAAGTCCTGATTTGAGCAACAACTTCAGGTAGTGTACAGGCTCATACAGTGTAGAAAATAATGTAATAATGACAACAATGATGCTAAAAATCCAAAAGAGTCTGCTTGATGTTGTATATGGCAAAAAGCCTTAACCTTAAGGTTATCGCCTGTCAATCACCCGCGAGCATCGCTGATTCCCAGCTGCTTTGTGGCGCCCGGGAATCGGCATAAGCCATTTTACAGCTAAGCCCGCCCACTGTCCAATAGCAGTCTGGGAGGCGGGCTAAACTCCATAATGGAGTATGCTGATTCCCAGGCGCCGTACACGCTGCACGGCTGCCCCCAGGGACTCAGAAGTTAGTATGCACGGAAATCTTCCGGGGTAGCCAGCGCAGTCAGCATACCACCGAAGAGGTTAAAGGATCAATAATTCCAGTAATATAAGGATTCATATAGTATAAAAGGAATAATGCTAACAATGTTTGTTGAATATCCAAGAGAGTCATCTTAATATATGACAAAAATCCTTAATAGATACATATCTGGGTGGTTTAGGGGTTCCCCCTGCACCCTAGACATGAAATCCTAGATTATTAGGGACTTGTCCGACAAAGAGATAACCTGGATGTTGGTGGGAGGGCCCATAACTTTGGCCAAATTTATGCTAACAAACTTTTTGATATGATATTTAATTGTGATATATATTTCAAATTTAATAATTAATCTTTTCATATTGTACCTGCATTCTTTTTTTTTCTATGTGTACTGGATTGCATAGTAACCTTACAGGTATGTGAAAGAAGTAACCTGTCTTGCCTTTATACCAATATATGCTGCTAGCCTTCTTGTTTACATGACAGTAGAGGGTTAATGAGAGTACCAATAGTAAGTGTATTAAACAGCGTGCAGAGTATTTCTACTGTTGGCTCACATATCTGGTTCTAAATATCCCCAGCAGCCAATGAGAGAACACGGAAGGATAGAGAGTAAATAGCAAGGTGCTTGGACACCAATATACAGGGGTCCCATAAGCATGAATAAGCAGAGTGCTGTGAGTGCCACCATAGACACTCCGTGTGGGGCATGTCCAATGTAAGTTTCCCTGGAAATACATCTTTGTCAAGGCAGTAAGTATGAATGGTCACCATGATAAGCTCTATATATCGTGGGATGGGCAATCAGAATACATATATTATGAGTGATTGGTGGCAACCCAATCAGATGGTGGATCCGCATCCAAGAGGTCCAGGACACTAGAGATGAGCGAGTCCAGTTCTCCAAGAACCAGAGCCACCCAAACATTGGAATCTGCGTACGGCTTGGGATTTCCCACCTTACCCTGATCCCAAATCGAGGCTGAACGTCATCATCCTGATGTTGGATTCTTGCAGGTTTTGGATTCTATAAAGGTTCCCGCGAATCGGCGCCATCTTTACTCTGGCTGTGAAGAGTGTACTGGACGGATGTGTCCGTCTCAGTACTGTGTTGTCTGGTGTGGGGTGGGTGATCTGTCTGCTGTATCTGAAAGGGCTTATCTGTGCATCCATCCAGGGGCTCTACCCCAGTGTAAAATGAAAATAAAAAAAGCAAAAAACCTAAAATTATAATTATTAAAAAATATATATTCTTTTTGTTTGTGCTGAACACTAGTGTACTATACAATTTTTATTTTATTTTCATAAGTAAAGTGACACTGCCGGTCAGACCGCAGTATATTATTATTTCGTACTCATGCACGTATTGTGCAACACTGTTGGTGAAGGTCAACTGCAGTATTCGATCATTATTTCTGATGCACACATGTATTGTGTAACACTGTGGGTGAAGGTGGTACCACAGTAATATATTTTATCTCCTACTCATACACGTATTGTTCAACACTGTTGGTGAAGGTCAACCGCAGTGTTTGATCACGATTTCTGATGCACACGTATTGTGTGATGCTGTGAGTGGAGGTGGTACCACAGTAATATATTTTATTTCCTGTATTTATTTATGTATTGTACAACACTGTTGGTGAAGGTCAACCGTAGTGTTTGATTATTATTTCAGACTCATACATGTATTATGCGATGTACTATGCGACATAATAGAAATTCGTATGTAAAAGTGGAACAGGATGAGGGGGATATGTGTGTACTATCTGACACTGCAGAATGTTGATAATTGTTTGTGTAACTCAGCCACTGGTGACTGCAGCTGTTGACCGTGACAAAAAGATATCCATTGCGATGACTGAGCATAAAACCAAAAAACCACCTCTTCGGGGTGGGATTATTTTTACCCCAATCCTGACATCAGCGCCATTTGTTAGGCCAAAGTTAGTAGAGGTAGGAACGTTAGCCATCTAGCCACGTCCTCCATGTTACATCATTTGCAGAGAAGACATGAAATTTATTGTATTAGATTATAATGTAATTAACACCTCATCATCAACATCCTCAGAGTCATTACTTATCTGAGGTAGTCCTTTTAAATAACTGTTTTGTGGGGGCCCAAACAAACCAATCAATCATTTCAGCCGCAAGTGACAGTCCCTATCACTGAAATGATTGGTTTGTTAAACTGTGCATGTCATGTTTAATATATACAACATAAGGGTGGGTGGGAGGGCCCAAGGACAATTCCATCTTGCACTTCCTTTCTTTGCAATATGTGCTGTTTGGAGCATTGCTTACTGTGACGACAAACATTTTTCTAGTTTATTAAACTGCCACCTTGTCTGCCACTGCAGTGTTATTCTGTGTCCTAGATGTGCCATATTGGAAGTTTAAGTACCATCCAGTGCTGTTGCTTAGCTTAGTCATCCAGCTACCTCGATGCAACCTTTTGGCCTAACCTGAATGAAAACAATATTGTGAGCTGTGAGGTAGTCAAAATTGACTGGAAATGAGTTGAAATTAATGTTATTGAAGTTAATGATACTGTAGGAACAAATTCTATGATTTTAGCTGTTTTTATTATTTAAAAAAAATACAGATTCAAAACTCGCATGGGAGGTTTTGGCAAAACAAATACAGATCCAAAACATGAAGGAGATACAGACACAAAACAAGAATTCTAAACCAGAGATTTGGGCCAGCGCACATCCCTACAGGCCACATGGCTAGTCTGAACCGGAACTTGATTTCCTAGATAAGCCATTGCTGATTGTGCAGTGCTGCCTGTCAATCAAATAGGAGGTCGGGTTAAGCTGTATTAGTATATGTGTGGAACCTCTCTAAATCAAATTACCATAAGCTATATTAATGGAAGCACTGCACAAAGCGGCACCATGTTTTTACCAAGGAACATTGTTAATGTGCCGGCTACATATGTAAAGTATACAAATCCAAGCTGGTCATAATAGAAGGTTAACAAGTTTGATATTCACAATAGGGTGTACTATATATATTAGAGATGAGCGGGTTCGGTTTCTCTGAATCCGAACCCGCCAGAACTTCATGTTTTTTTTCACGGGTCCGAGCGACTCGGATCTTCCCGCCTTGCTCGGTTAACCCGAGCGCGCCCGAACGTCATCATGACGCTGTCGGATTCTCGCGAGGCTCGGATTCTATCGCGAGACTCGGATTCTATATAAGGAGCCGCGCGTCGCCGCCATTTTCACACGTGCATTGAGATTGATAGGGAGAGGACGTGGCTGGCGTCCTCTCCGTTTAGAATTAGAATAGATTAGAGAGACACTTGATTTACTAATTTTGGGGAGCATTAGGAGCACTCAGTAGTGTACAGTGCAGAGTTTTGCTGATAGTGACCAGTGACCACCAGTTTTATTTATAATCCGTTCTCTGCCTGAAAAAAGCGATACACAGCACACAGTGACTCAGTCACATACCATATCTGTGTGCACTGCTCAGGCTCAGGCCAGTGTGCTGCATCATCTATTATCTATATATAATATTATATATATCTGTCTGACTGCTCAGCTCACACAGCTTATAATTGTGGGGGAGACTGGGGAGCACTACTGCAGTGCCAGTTATAGGTTATAGCAGGAGCCAGGAGTACATAATATAATCCGTTCTCTGCCTGAAAAAAGCGATACACAGCACACAGTGACTCAGTCACATACCATATCTGTGTGCACTGCTCAGGCTCAGGCCAGTGTGCTGCATCATCTATTATCTATATATAATATTATATATATCTGTCTGACTGCTCAGCTCACACAGCTTATAATTGTGGGGGAGACTGGGGAGCACTACTGCAGTGCCAGTTATAGGTTATAGCAGGAGCCAGGAGTACATAATATATTATATAGTGAGTGACCACCAGACACACAGTGCAGTTTATTTAATATATCCGTTCTCTGCCTGAAAAAAGCGATACACACAGTGACTCAGTCAGTCACATACCATATCTGTGTGCACTGCTCAGGCTCAGGCCAGTGTGCTGCATCATCTATATATATTATATATCTGTCTGACTGCTCAGCTCACACAGCTTATAATTGTGGGGGAGACTGGGGAGCACTACTGCAGTGCCAGTTATAGGTTATAGCAGGAGCCAGGAGTACATAATATTATATTAAAACAGTGCACACTTTTGCTGCAGGAGTGCCACTGCCAGTGTGACTAGTGACCAGTGACCTGACCACCAGTATATATAATATTAGTAGTATACTATCTCTTTATCAACCAGTCTATATTAGCAGCAGACACAGTACAGTGCGGTAGTTCACGGCTGTGGCTACCTCTGTGTCGGCACTCGGCAGCCCGTCCATAATTGTATATACCACCTAACCGTGGTTTTTTTTTCTTTCTTTATACATACATACTAGTTACGAGTATACTATCTCTTTATCAACCAGTCTATATATTAGCAGCAGACACAGTACAGTGCGGTAGTTCACGGCTGTGGCTACCTCTGTGTCGGCACTCGGCAGCCCGTCCATAATTGTATATACCACCTAACCGTGGTTTTTTTTTCTTTCTTTATACATACATACTAGTTACGAGTATACTATCTCTTTATCAACCAGTCTATATATTAGCAGCAGACACAGTACAGTGCGGTAGTTCACGGCTGTGGCTACCTCTGTGTCGGCACTCGGCAGCCCGTCCATAATTGTATATACCACCTAACCGTGGTTTTTTTTTCTTTCTTTATACATACATACTAGTTACGAGTATACTATCTCTTTATCAACCAGTCTATATATTAGCAGCAGACACAGTACAGTGCGGTAGTTCACGGCTGTGGCTACCTCTGTGTCGGCACTCGGCAGCCCGTCCATAATTGTATATACCACCTAACCGTGGTTTTTTTTCTTTCTTTATACATACATACTAGTTACGAGTATACTATCTCTTTATCAACCAGTCTATATATTAGCAGCAGACACAGTACAGTGCGGTAGTTCACGGCTGTGGCTACCTTTGTGTCGGCACTCGGCAGCCCGTCCATAATTGTATATACCACCTAACCGTGGTTTTTTTTTCTTTCTTTATACATACATACTAGTTACAAGTATACTATCTCTTTATCAACCAGTCTATATATTAGCAGCAGACACAGTACAGTGCGGTAGTTCACGGCTGTGGCTACCTCTGTGTCGGCACTCGGCAGCCCGTCCATAATTGTATATACCACCTAACCGTGGTTTTTTTTTCTTTCTTTATACATACATACTAGTTACGAGTATACTATCTCTTTATCAACCAGTCTATATATTAGCAGCAGACACAGTACAGTGCGGTAGTTCACGGCTGTGGCTACCTCTGTGTCGGCACTCGGCAGCCCGTCCATAATTGTATATACCACCTAACCGTGGTTTTTTTTTCTTTCTTTATACATACATACTAGTTACGAGTATACTATCTCTTTATCAACCAGTCTATATATTAGCAGCAGACACAGTACAGTGCGGTAGTTCACGGCTGTGGCTACCTCTGTGTCGGCACTCGGCAGCCCGTCCATAATTGTATATACCACCTAACCGTGGTTTTTTTTCTTTCTTTATACATACATACTAGTTACGAGTATACTATCTCTTTATCAACCAGTCTATATATTAGCAGCAGACACAGTACAGTGCGGTAGTTCACGGCTGTGGCTACCTCAGTGTCGGCACTCGGCAGCCCGTCCATAATTGTATACTAGTATCCAATCCATCCATCTCCATTGTTTACCTGAGGTGCCTTTTAGTTGTGCCTATTAAAATATGGAGAACAAAAATGTTGAGGTTCCAAAATTAGGGAAAGATCAAGATCCACTTCCACCTCGTGCTGAAGCTGCTGCCACTAGTCATGGCCGAGACGATGAAATGCCAGCAACGTCGTCTGCCAAGGCCGATGCCCAATGGCATAGTACAGAGCATGTCAAAACCAAAACACCAAATATCAGTAAAAAAAGGACTCCAAAACCTAAAATAAAATTGTCGGAGGAGAAGCGTAAACTTGCCAATATGCCATTTACCACACGGAGTGGCAAGGAACGGCTGAGGCCCTGGCCTATGTTCATGGCTAGTGGTTCAGCTTCACATGAGGATGGAAGCACTCAGCCTCTCGCTAGAAAACTGAAAAGACTCAAGCTGGCAAAAGCACCGCAAAGAACTGTGCGTTCTTTGAAATCCCAAATCCACAAGGAGAGTCCAATTGTGTCGGTTGCGATGCCTGACCTTCCCAACACTGGACGTGAAGAGCATGCGCCTTCCACCATTTGCACGCCCCCTGCAAGTGCTGGAAGGAGCACCCGCAGTCCAGTTCCTGATAGTCAGATTGAAGATGTCAGTGTTGAAGTACACCAGGATGAGGAGGATATGGGTGTTGCTGGCGCTGGGGAGGAAATTGACCAGGAGGATTCTGATGGTGAGGTGGTTTGTTTAAGTCAGGCACCCGGGGAGACACCTGTTGTCCGTGGGAGGAATATGGCCGTTGACATGCCAGGTGAAAATACCAAAAAAATCAGCTCTTTGGTGTGGAGGTATTTCACCAGAAATGCGGACAACAGGTGTCAAGCCGTGTGTTCCCTTTGTCAAGCTGTAATAAGTAGGGGTAAGGACGTTAACCACCTCGGAACATCCTCCCTTATACGTCACCTGCAGCGCATTCATAATAAGTCAGTGACAAGTTCAAAAACTTTGGGTGACAGTGGAAGCAGTCCACTGACCAGTAAATCCCTTCCTCTTGTAACCAAGCTCACGCAAACCACCCCACCAACTCCCTCAGTGTCAATTTCCTCCTTCCCCAGGAATGCCAATAGTCCTGCAGGCCATGTCACTGGCAATTCTGACGAGTCCTCTCCTGCCTGGGATTCCTCCGATGCATCCTTGCGTGTAACGCCTACTGCTGCTGGCGCTGCTGTTGTTGCCGCTGGGAGTCGATGGTCATCCCAGAGGGGAAGTCGTAAGCCCACTTGTACTACTTCCAGTAAGCAATTGACTGTTCAACAGTCCTTTGCGAGGAAGATGAAATATCACAGCAGTCATCCTACTGCAAAGCGGATAACTGAGGCCTTGGCATCCTGGGTGGTGAGAAACGTGGTTCCGGTATCCATCATTACTGCAGAGCCAACTAGAGACTTGTTGGAGGTACTGTGTCCCCGGTACCAAATACCATCTAGGTTCCATTTCTCTAGGCAGGCGATACCGAAAATGTACACAGACCTCAGAAAAAGAGTCACCAGTGTCCTAAAAAATGCAGCTGTACCCAATGTCCACTTAACCACGGACATGTGGACAAGTGGAGCAGGGCAGGGTCAGGACTATATGACTGTGACAGCCCACTGGGTAGATGTATGGACTCCCGCCGCAAGAACAGCAGCGGCGGCACCAGTAGCAGCATCTCGCAAACGCCAACTCTTTCCTAGGCAGGCTACGCTTTGTATCACCGCTTTCCAGAATACGCACACAGCTGAAAACCTCTTACGGCAACTGAGGAAGATCATCGCGGAATGGCTTACCCCAATTGGACTCTCCTGTGGATTTGTGGCATCGGACAACGCCAGCAATATTGTGTGTGCATTAAATCTGGGCCAATTCCAGCACGTCCCATGTTTTGCACATACCTTGAATTTGGTGGTGCAGAATTTTTTAAAAAACGACAGGGGCGTGCAAGAGATGCTGTCGGTGGCCAGAAGAATTGCGGGACACTTTCGGCGTACAGGCACCACGTACAGAAAACTGGAGCACCACCAAAAACTACTGAACCTGCCCTGCCATCATCTGAAGCAAGAAGTGGTAACGAGGTGGAATTCAACCCTCTATATGCTTCAGAGGTTGGAGGAGCAGCAAAAGGCCATTCAAGCCTATACAATTGAGCACGATATAGTAGGTGGAATGCACCTGTCTCAAGTGCAGTGGAGAATGATTTCAACGTTGTGCAAGGTTCTGATGCCCTTTGAACTTGCCACACGTGAAGTCAGTTCAGACACTGCCAGCCTGAGTCAGGTCATTCCCCTCATCAGGCTTTTGCAGAAGAAGCTGGAGGCATTGAAGAAGGAGCTAAAAGGGAGCGATTCCGCTAGGCATGTGGGACTTGTGGATGCAGCCCTTAATTCGCTTAACAAGGATTCACGGGTGGTCAATCTGTTGAAATCAGAGCACTACATTTTGGCCACCGTGCTCGATCCTAGATTTAAAGCCTACCTTGGATCTCTCTTTCCGGCAGACACAGGTCTGCTGGGGTTGAAAGACCTGCTGGTGACAAAATTGTCAAGTCAAGCGGAACGCGACCTGTCAACATCTCCTCCTTCACATTCTCCCGCAACTGGGGGTGCGAGGAAAAGGCTCAGAATTCCGAGCCCACCCGCTGGCGGTGATGCAGGGCAGTCTGGAGCGACTGCTGATGCTGACATCTGGTCCGGACTGAAGGACCTGACAACGATTACGGACATGTCGTCTACTGTCACTGCATATGATTCTCTCAACATTGATAGAATGGTGGAGGATTATATGAGTGACCGCATCCAAGTAGGCACGTCACACAGTCCGTACTTATACTGGCAGGAAAAAGAGGCAATTTGGAGGCCCTTGCACAAACTGGCTTTATTCTACCTAAGTTGCCCTCCCACAAGTGTGTACTCCGAAAGAGTGTTTAGTGCCGCCGCTCACCTTGTCAGCAATCGGCGTACGAGGTTACATCCAGAAAATGTGGAGAAGATGATGTTCATTAAAATGAATTATAATCAATTCCTCCGCGGAGACATTGACCAGCAGCAATTGCCTCCACAAAGTACACAGGGAGCTGAGATGGTGGATTCCAGTGGGGACGAATTGATAATCTGTGAGGAGGGGGATGTACACGGTGATATATCGGAGGGTGAAGATGAGGTGGACATCTTGCCTCTGTAGAGCCAGTTTGTGCAAGGAGAGATTAATTGCTTCTTTTTTGGGGGGGGTCCAAACCAACCCGTCATATCAGTCACAGTCGTGTGGCAGACCCTGTCACTGAAATGATGGGTTGGTTAAAGTGTGCATGTCCTGTTTTGTTTATACAACATAAGGGTGGGTGGGAGGGCCCAAGGATAATTCCATCTTGCACCTCTTTTTTCTTTTCTTTTTCTTTGCATCATGTGCTGATTGGGGAGGGTTTTTTGGAAGGGACATCCTGCGTGACACTGCAGTGCCACTCCTAGATGGGCCCGGTGTTTGTGTCGGCCACTAGGGTCGCTAATCTTACTCACACAGTCAGCTACCTCATTGCGCCTCTTTTTTTCTTTGCGTCATGTGCTGTTTGGGGAGGGTTTTTTGGAAGGGCCATCCTGCGTGACACTGCAGTGCCACTCCTAGATGGGCCCGGTGTTTGTGTCGGCCACTAGGGTCGCTAATCTTACTCACACAGCTACCTCATTGCGCCTCTTTTTTTCTTTGCGTCATGTGCTGTTTGGGGAGGGTTTTTTGGAAGGGCCATCCTGCGTGACACTGCAGTGCCACTCCTAGATGGGCCCGGTGTTTGTGTCGGCCACTAGGGTCGCTAATCTTACTCACACAGCTACCTCATTGCGCCTCTTTTTTTCTTTGCGTCATGTGCTGTTTGGGGAGGGTTTTTTGGAAGGGACATCCTGCGTGACACTGCAGTGCCACTCCTAGATGGGCCCGGTGTTTGTGTCGGCCACTAGGGTCGCTAATCTTACTCACACAGTCAGCTACCTCATTGCGCCTCTTTTTTTCTTTGCGTCATGTGCTGTTTGAGGAGGGTTTTTTGGAAGGGACATCCTGCGTGACACTGCAGTGCCACTCCTAGATGTGCCCGGTGTTTGTGTCGGCCACTAGGGTCGCTAATCTTACTCACACAGCTACCTCATTGCGCCTCTTTTTTTCTTTGCGTCATGTGCTGTTTGGGGAGGGTTTTTTGGAAGGGCCATCCTGCGTGACACTGCAGTGCCACTCCTAGATGGGCCCGGTGTTTGTGTCGGCCACTAGGGTCGCTAATCTTACTCACACAGCTACCTCATTGCGCCTCTTTTTTTCTTTGCGTCATGTGCTGTTTGGGGAGGGTTTTTTGGAAGGGCCATCCTGCGTGACACTGCAGTGCCACTCCTAGATGGGCCCGGTGTTTGTGTCGGCCACTAGGGTCGCTAATCTTACTCACACAGTCAGCTACCTCATTGCGCCTCTTTTTTTCTTTGCGTCATGTGCTGTTTGGGGAGGGTTTTTTGGAAGGGCCTTCCTGCGTGACACTGCAGTGCCACTCCTAGATGGGCCCGGTGTTTGTGTCGGCCACTAGGGTCGCTAATCTTACTCACACAGCTACCTCATTGCGCCTCTTTTTTTCTTTGCGTCATGTGCTGTTTGGGGAGGGTTTTTTGGAAGGGCCATCCTGCGTGACACTGCAGTGCCACTCCTAGATGGGCCCGGTGTTTGTGTCGGCCACTAGGGTCGCTAATCTTACTCACACAGCTACCTCATTGCGCCTCTTTTTTTCTTTGCGTCATGTGCTGTTTGGGGAGGGTTTTTTGGAAGGGACATCCTGCGTGACACTGCAGTGCCACTCCTAGATGGGCCCGGTGTTTGTGTCGGCCACTAGGGTCGCTAATCTTACTCACACAGCGACCTCGGTGCAAATTTTAGGACTAAAAATAATATTGTGAGGTGTGAGGTATTCAGAATAGACTGAAAATGAGTGTAAATTATGGTTTTTGAGGTTAATAATACTTTGGGATCAAAATGACCCCCAAATTCTATGATTTAAGCTGTTTTTTAGTGTTTTTGGAAAAAAACACCCGAATCCAAAACACACCCGAATCCGACAAAAAAAATTCGGTGAGGTTTTGCCAAAACGCGTTCGAACCCAAAACACGGCCGCGGAACCGAACCCAAAACCAAAACACAAAACCCGAAAAATTTCAGGCGCTCATCTCTAATATATATGGTAACATATTCATATATACATGGCAATTGGAAAGACTGCTGTAGGATATCAGTGATTATACATACTGTATCCGATTCTAAGTAGTTAAATACTGGTAAACAAGGGGTGTTATGGGAGAACTTAATTTGGATACTATGAATGCTGTAAATTTTTATAGCGATAGCAGAAAGATTAATACTTTAAAGAAAATTGTATAAGTATAATTCAAAGTAGAAAGCAATATAATAATAGAAGAGAGTGTAATAAATGTGGCGGCCAGCCTGAAAACCCTGGTTGTGTATAGGCAGTTACACAGTAGTTGTAAATGGTTAAGAACCATAAATACTTTGATCATCAAGGTACAGTATATGTGCTGCTAATATAGTGCCTAATGCAGACCTGATTAGAGCAGCAACATTTTTCTCTAATGGGCAAAACCATATACACTGCTGGTGGGGCAGATATAACATATGCAGAGATAGACAGATTTTGGTTGGATGTGTTCAAACTGAAATCTAAATTGCAGTGTAAAAATAAAGCAGCCAGTATTTACTCTGCACTGAAACAAAATAACCCACCCAAATCCTAAGTTCCATGGAGGACCTTCCAATGGGACCTACTGGACAAGTGGTCCGGGTCACACCTACAGATTCATCAGTTGATCACCCTGTCCCCCAGGGCAAGGGTGTCTCTCCTGTGGTGCACATGTTATATCTGCCACACCTGCAGTGCACATGGTTTTGCCCATTACAGAAAGATTTTGCTGCTGTGCTCAGGTCTGAATTACACACTGTGCGATTTTAGTGAAAGATATGACCGATCTTGTTCATTAATGAACGAGATACCGTTCATATCTTTCAGCGATGAACGATGGGCAGCCCCGCGCTCGTTCATCGCTGGTGCCCCGTCGCCTGTACATGCAGGCCAATATGGACGATCTCATCCATATTTGCCTGCACTTCTATGGAGCCGGGGGACAGGGGAAGTGAAGAAATTTCACTCCCCCCATCGCCGGGTCGCCCGTCGGCTGAATCCGCTGTCGGGCAGCTCGGCGGCGGATCGCTCAGTGTGTAGGGCCGATAACTCTCTCTGCACATGTTATATCTGCCACACCTGCAGTGCACATGGTTTTGCCCATTACAGAAAGATTTTGCTGCTGTGCTTAGGTCTGAATTAGGCCCATAGTCCATGAGATACAGATGAGTATGCAGGATATGGAGGAGATAAACACAAAGGCTATATAAATTACCAGCCTAAGAATCCATTAGGTGGTAATAATAAACCCTACAGAAAATGATAAAAGGTAAAGGGCAAGTATACTGTAGGTTACATTTTCTTTTCTTTCAACCTAGAAAACACTACGGCATATATATATATATATATATATATATATATACTATGTATACCGATCATCATTATCAGCAGCAGCAGCAGGAAGAATTGTAACTAGGGTGGTGCAGCTAGTGCCCTGGAGGAGAACTGACCCCTGTCTTAATCTCTATTACAAGCACTTTTTGCCAGATGCTCGCTGTGATGTATATTAACAGTAGTGTGCTCAGCTCAATTATCTGTTGTACTGGCGAGTTCTTCCTCCTGCACTGTGTGTAGGGAGAGACAATTTCCGAGTGAGGAGAGGAGCTGTTGGATGCATGGCTGTGGGTAGCAGCTTCTTGCCTCACAGATTTTCTGGCAGCCTGGTGAGTGAGTCAGTCAGGTACATGGACTGTGCACTCACAGCTTGTGACCAGGCTGACTAGCAGCAGCAGCCCCAGGCCCTGATCACCATTCTCACAGTGTGACTGCCAGCAAGACTGTGTATACCTCCTAACTGTCCCAATTTCAGTGGAACAGTCCCGCTAATTGGACACTGTCCCGCTGTCCCTCCCGCGGGTCGCAGTGTCCCACGGGTGGGAGGGGCAGTTGGGAGAGGTAGTGATCACCGCGGCTCTGCTTTGCAAAGCAGGCGGTGATCATACTGAATAGATGCCATGCGCATGCACACGGCATCTATCAGCACAAGGAGAGGAGCCGGGGGCTGTCCAGCAGGTCATGGAGCGCTGGACATGCCCCCAAAATGATGAAAACGAGGGTCGCGACAATAGGCCCTGCCCCCTTACTGTGAAGCCCCGCCCCTCTACACGAAGCTCCATCCCCTTTTGGGGGGAACGGTCGCGCCTTTGGCGCAGCGTGTCCCTATTTACATGGGACAAAAGTTGGGAGGTATGCTGTGTGAGGTATATACATACCCTACAACTGTACCTTTTTGGCAGGTACAGAACCTTTTTTTATGGTCTGTGTACCGATTTTTGGCTCTCCAAACTTCCATTGAAAGTATAGGAAAAGGAGCATGGCCATGCCCCATTTACCCGTGGCCATGCCATCTTTTAGAATTTGTACCGATTTTTATGTGTAAAATGTTGGAGGGTATGTATATGGTGTCCACTCTCGAGGAAATTGTGCCATTGCTAAATTCGCAATGTAATTTATGATTCTAAGCAAGGATCATTCAGCCCACATGCAAAAAGAACTGTGCAATTTGTGAAAATAAATGTGATTTGCAGAACATGTTTGTCTGCAGCCTTGAAACTACTTATTTCAGTGTTGCTAAACTTTCAATTGTCCCATGTGTAGGTATGAAATGGTTTTTGGCTTTTTTCAGGAAGTCATATTAATCCCTGTATTCTCACATGGTTACACCCTCCCTGTGCATGCTGTCTACTTTCATTTGGGAAGGGAGGGGGTAGCTAAATTTTGCTGGCTGTCTATAGCAGTAGGGCCGGATCTAGACCTTGTGGCACCCAGGGCGAAAAAATAGGGGCGTGGCTTCATGGAGAAGTGGCGTGGTCAGTTAAGCTGCCTGTAGCTGTGCCCTCAGTAGTTGCTCCGGCACTACTGTGCCCCCGGTAGCTGTGCCCTCAGTAGTTGTGCCCCCAGTACTCTGCCCCTGTAGAGTTGTGCCCCCTGTAGAGTTGTGCACCCTGTAGTAATGCCCCCAGTAGTGTGCGCCCTGTAGAGTTGCATACCCTCCAACATGACCCCACTAGGTACAAAATGCTCTGTTTCTGGACTTCCCTCTTAATTTATTATTGCCATCACCTGTGAAGAAACAGCTTTCTTATCATTTAACTAGTTCAACACAGGTGCTGGAAATCATAAATTAAGAGGGAAGTCTAGAAACAGAGCATTTTGTACCTAGTGGGGCGGGTCATGTTGGAGGGTCTGGAGTTGTGCCCCCTGTAAAGTTGTGACCCTACTAGTATTGCCCGAAGTACTGTGCCCCCTGTAGAGTTGTGCCCCCTAGTTGAACCGCTTACAAAAAAAAATAAAAAAAATTAATACTTACAATCCCCGCTCCTGGTTCCTGACCACTGCTGCCTTCCATCTCCAGCCGCCGCTCCTCAGATCTATGGGAGAAACGTCATGACGTCTCTCCCATAGCACTGCATAGACACTAGAGATCAATTATGACCTCTAGCATCTATGTGCTGCTCCCACAATGCAGTGCGGATGTGCGATGACTTCATCGTGCACAGTACAGCACCGCACAGGCCCCAGTAGCGGACCTTACCATGGCAGTGGCGCCCTCCGGAAGTCGGCGCCCCAGGCAAAAATCCTGCTTGCTCGTAGCAAGATCCGCTACTGTATAGCAGCTATACATCTCCTGATGGACTTCCTGGTGGGATGCAGTGCTGGAATTACCGGAGAGATTGGAATCGGTTACCGCTGGGTGTCATTCCTGAAGGGTGCACCCCCTCCATTGCTCCGGTGTCAGGGATTGATAATCTACACTATGAAGCTGAGCCTCTCAGTACTCATACGGCTGTCTGTGTCAGGGGGGAGGAAGCAGGGGGTGGGTCACCTGTGGAAACCTATTTTAAGGCGGGGGAGCTGTGTGAGAGAGGGATCAGAGTTAGGTGTGAGAACTTTTATGCATATGTATGTACGTGACTTACTCACGAGTTAGTAGCCCCAAGCATCTGTCTACAAACCTCCCAACATGACCCTTTCCAGGAGGGACAGAATGCTCTGCTCCTGGACTTCCTTATTCATTTATGATTGCAGTCACCTGTGTTGAAAAGCCTATGTTATCAATTGAAATGTTCAAAACAGGTGAGGGCAATCCTAAATTAAGATAGTGGTCCAGGAATAGAGCATTTTGTCCCTCCTGGAATGGGTCATGTTGGGAGGTATGCTTTTGTGTTAATCCCTGAAGAAAAAACTGCAAATATTGTTTACAAAGATCCTTTTGTGATCAATGTGTACAATATAAATTATACATCACAATATTAGATGGCAATACTGTCTTTGTAAAATTAGTTCCGCTGAGCCATGAGAGACATCCACATGAGCAAAGCCACGGGCAAAATAGTTTGTTTAACATATATGGACTGTAAATGGCATACTTATTTTAATCAATTGTGCACCTGGCGGCAAGAAGCTTGGTTTATTTTTCTTTTCAGTCTGCTTTTCCATTAACTGACATCTCTTATACTGTACAATATATCTGAATACTAGAGCATTGCAGAAATGAGTAGTAACGGTAGCCATTTCTAATGCATTCTTAAAGCCTAATAAGCGTACTTTGATGCTGGTAGTCTAAAACATACAGCAGCTAATGGACCTGTACACATGCACTTTGACAAGCGTTCCCTTTGCATTGATTCCCATGTTGCCTGCAGGAATCAGACTTAATACTTCGTAGAATACAATGGATGTCAATGGTAGCGCTCATTAAGTACATGGTATACTATACTGCAGGGAAGCTTTGAGAAGCGGTAATGAACATGTTTTTCTGTCTGTTAATACTAGGACAAACTACAAGGTTTTGTCTATGCTTTTAACTACCGTTGTTTTTTAACGCCTGTGTGTATGAGCCCTAAGGGAAGTAGATGCCTTCAAAAGGGAAAAGTAATCTAATTTTTATTCAATGACTCATTAGTAACCTGCATAGGTACTTTTAATGAGTTTAAATGAGAACCCTTGTAAGCTAATTTGTACAAACTACAATGTGCGCCTCACAGTGGGGAATACTAAACATCAATAAACTCTTAAAAGTTGGTAGCAACTTATTTTTGTCACAGTCTTTCATCCTTTAAAGTCTAATATTGTTGGAAACACATCTTAACAAGACCCACTTGTGCCAAAATTCAAAGTGTTAAATGATGCATCCTGATTCTTTTTTGCTATAATATGTCTTCTTTTCACAAAACAAACATCCCTTTCTTCTCTCGGTTGTTTGGAAATCCCTAGATGAATCAGTGTATATTTAATATAATTATAGATCATTGTTAAAAGCAACAGTAAAGTCATCTTTAAACATTTTGTTGCATGGTTGCTTACTCTGATGTAAACTACATCCACTTCTAAGGTTTACGGGTTACATTTAGCATGTTAGGCACCAGAAAAGTATCAAATTCCACACCCCCTACCAGGATTTTTCAATGGTTATGCTTAATTTAAGGAAGAAAAGACAGACATGCATATTTGTCAAACCTTGATGTAGAAAACATCATGATACTGAAATGCAAACTGCTGGTGTCTTTTTACTGAAAACATCAAACCAGTCATTAAAACCACTTAACTGACGATTTTTCCCTTCAAAAGCGTTAAGAACATTGTTTTTTTAAAATATATTTTATTTAATAAAAAGTTGAAAAAGTATTTTTGAAAATATTTAAACATTATAATATGCACATCTGCAGAACGGATCTCCTCGTCAAAAACGGGGGTACAGGGTGGGACGGCGCTGTTGCATGAAATCTGACCATGCCAGTTAAGTGGAGCCATTGCAGAGTTAATTATGGTACTAATAAAGTGCAAAGTTGGAATAACCCTTAGCAACCAATTAGCAAGTAGAAGTCTAGCGTAATCCATTTTTGCCTTGTTAAAGCACATGGTTAAAAATTGGATTTCACTTAATTTTTGGAGCGAGACACATTTAGAGGGAAATTAAATGAACAATACTTTTTTAAAACACAGATTTTTGGTGATTTTTCTGATAGTTTTAAAGTGTGATTTATTAAAAATAATGGCAAGAATTTAATGATATTGGCATCTGAATTTATCACTTTTAAGGAAAAGTGATGTACAGTACTGTAATAAAAACCTTCCAGCAATAAGAAGTAACACTTTTACCCCTATTACACCCTTGCGACCCAGATTATTGGCAGGTAGACCTGGGTCGGGTTTTGGTATAAAATTGGTCTTTTAACTAGAGATGAACGGGTTTGGTTCCCTGAGAAACCCCCCTGAACATCACGTCCTGAGCCCGCATCCAAGCCCGGCTCGGGACTTCCCACCAGGCACGGAAACTAGAACGAGGCAAAACATCATCATCCCGCTGTCTGATTCTCGCGGGTTTTGGTTCCCATATAAACAGCTGCGCGTCGCCACCATTTTCACTCTGGACTTGGAAAGTGAGGGAGACAGACCTCTGTCTCTCTCTGTGGGTGGTGTCGTTGGGCTCTGTAGGGGTGCTGCTGCAGTCACTGTGGTGTACCTGTGCAGTCACTGTGGTGTACCTGTGCTGTGTTAGGGGTGTTGCCCTGGCTGTCACTGGTGTTTCATGTGCTGCAGCTGTACGTGGGTGTTGCTGTCTTGGCTGTCACTATGTTGTACAGGGTGCAGGGGCACTGTCTTCCTGTATGCTGGAAAATATAGGGGTGCTGCTGGCCCTGTATGTTGTAAAAATTCAGAGGTGCAGTTGTTAAAATTAAAAGCACACTGCTCTTGTATGCTGCAAAAGGTACTTTCTCATCTTTGCCACCCCCACTACGTAACTTACTTATCCTCTACGTAAGGTACTTAACTTATGTAACTCTCTTAAAAAACAAAATGTACTACTTACGCTACTGCTACTGTATTTCCGCCATAGCCGACACCATGAGATGTCTGTTCTGTCCCCCGCATATTTTCTGTGGACGAACACTAGCTGCATATGACCAGTCAAACACAACACACACTCGCCCCCGCATATGACGTATCTTCACTAGTCAGTGAAGAGTACGTAAGTATCATAGCGTAACTAGCGTGCCTCCAGCAGGGGGGGCTGCAAAGATGAGGAAGTACCCTGTAAAATATAGGGGTGTTGCTGTTCAGATAACTTTACACTGGCCCTGTATGTTGTAAAAATTCAGAGGTGCAGTTGTTAAAAATTAAAAGCACACTGCTGTATGCTGTAAAATATAGGGGTGCTGCTGGCCCTGTATGTGGTAGAAATTCAGATGTGCAGTTGTTAAAAATTAAAAGCACACTGCTCCTGTGGCCCCCTTCAGTGTACTAGCGCTGCGCCTTGGTTGGGGGAGTCACCGGCAAGGCAGTCTATGGGCTTCTCTGTAGGGAGCCGGTGGTTGAGATAGATGGCCCTTTCCTCAATGTCCTTAGGGCCACCAATTTACTCTGCAGGGTCTCAAATGTCTTTGTCTGCTCCCGGATGTGCTGCGTCTGCTCCTGTGTGGCCTCGTTATTGCTCACAGGTTGTCACAATCCTGTTTAAATTCATATTGTTTGGTGACTTATCTCTGCCATCTGTCCTGGATCCTGCGTCTTTTCTGCTCACTGGGATAAACCGCTCACCAGTACCATGAGTTCCCTGTGTGCTGAGTTCACTGTCTGGAAGGTAAGAGCTGCTAACAAGCAGCACTTGTGTTGATTAGCCATCTTTGTGAATGCTGAATTCAGCAAGTCTCTTCATGTTGTGCCAGCACAGCAATCATTGAGGATTGTCCATGCTGTCCTTATACTACATACCAAAGGTTGAAAGATCACAAACAATTTTATGTACTTATTGTAGGACTCTAAATATTACATATAGTATATAATATATGAAATTATGGACATCGATTGCAGGACTTGTAATACTATATGTAAATTTAAATACTTACCGTAGGAATCGGAATACAATATATGGTTAACTCTGTATGTACTGGTATATCTGTCAGATAAAGCTCCAACCATCTATTGGACAATATAGAACTAGCAGACTCATGTGTTATATATCCTTACCCCATGAATATGGTATAGGTTATAATGGGATTACACCAACCTTACGATTATAACAGTGTCTCAATAGGATCATATTAATTTTACAATACTGGTATATATTGATATATTTTATCAACAATATATACTATGATACAACTTTGCTGTACTAATTTCACTTTGTAATTTGCAACATCATACGTAATTTTAATACTTATCATAGGATTAATAATACTACATACTGGTAGACCTACCAGGCATAGGCATGCACAGCACATTTTATTAGGGTGTGCACCGACGGAGGGGCAATTCTAGCACCACCTATTGGGTGTAGCTAGCACTATTTTACAGTTAGTGTAAGTGGGAGAGCATAAGAATGCAAAGAATGCCTCTCAGCCTGCCCCCCTTTCACTCTGTGCCTCTCAGCCTGCCCTCACTTCACTCTGTGCATCTCAGCCGGCTACCCCTTCCCCCTGTGCCTCTCAGCCTGCCCCTCCCTTCACTCTGTACCACTCAGCATGCCCTCCCTCCTTCACGCTGTGCCTCTCAGCCTGTCCCTCCCCCTTTCACTCTGTCTCTCAGCCTGCCCCCATTCACTTGTTAAGCCTGTATCTCGATCTGTGTGTCTCAGAATCCTCCCTTCTCCCCCCTCCATTCTCTCACCTGCATGTGAGGCCAGGAGCAGTGCCGCGGCAGTCAGTAATCAGACAGAGCAGGGACTCGGAGTGCTGCGCAACAGTGAGAGTGACAGGCTCGCTGGTGACAACTCAAATGCGGCGCCGGCCGCCGGCCAATCAGAAGCCGCGGCCCGGCAGCTAATCAGGAGCTGCTGCTCCCTATTCGCTGCCGCTACGAGAGCTCCGATTGGCTGGAGACCGGCGCTGCATTTTAAAGCCACCATAGAGTCTGTCACTCACTACTACTCCCTGCCCTGTCTGATTACTGACTGCCACTGCTCCTGTCCTCCGGCTCACATGTACTCCGCTGCCACCTGGGCCCCCTTGTCTGTCAGGGCCCAGGACAAAGGTTTGATGGTCGGCCCTGCGTGAGGGGGGTGCTGGACATTAGGGGGTGCCTGTGCGCACCAGGCACCCCCCGTGCGCCCGCATATGCTATCAGGTGATAACTGGGTGACCCATAGGATAATCCAAGATTACCGAATTGACCTGTAGAACACCTACCTTACTTGTTTGATCGGGTGTAATTATTCTTATGTGATGCCATAGTAATGTAACATTTGTATGTGCATATCGGTTATGTCATACCGTATTATACCCAATTATTTTACCTTAGTGGTAAATGCTCTAATGTTACAAAATGTTTTGAAGAAGGATAATGTATTATGATTGCTATCTGCAATACTGTACACATCAATCACTTTTATTATATTTTTTTTCAATTTCACTAGATTTTTATTTAAAAAAATATATATATATATTTTGATTTGTTATTTTAAACATATGAGTATATACTATGCCACAATAGAGAGATTTTTTTCCTCCCTACAATTATTATATTTTCACATTCATGTCTCACCTATTATTTAGTGCACTGCTTTCACTGGCACACGATATCGGATTATTATTTTCACATATATTTAACATATATGTACTGATCTTAATATATGATCAGTTTAATTTTCATAATTGTATGTATAAACAGATATAATGGGCCAGCGCAAACAACCTTACACTGGTCACTATTGCTATCAGAGACATCTGTACTACTGCCAGCGCCATTACCTCAGGCCAGTATAATCTGTATAAGTGCAGGAGGACGCGTCATTTTAGGGGATGGAGCTTCTCCTCAGAGCGGATCCAGCACTCATCAGCGCCATTTTCTCCCTGCAGATCACACTACAGAGACGCTGACAGGGAGCGCTGACCCTCCACATAACTCCAGCTATACTAGAATAAAGGAAAGGATTGTCTCTTTGTTGGCACACTATAGAAAGAGAAGTGCCCTGACGAAGCATTTGTGAAACGTGCACATCGGTGTCTCACAGCGCCATTACCATGTCTGCTCTCTCACTGTGTCTACAAATGTCTAATGCTACTATTTAATTATGTGTGTGTAAAATTCCGTGGCCTAAAAATGACAATGCATAGCATGAATAATGAGTGATTAAGGGTACAACTACGGAAGATATATTAGGGACCGAGGTACTGTGTTTACAGCACACTTGCAGTTTAATACATCAGAACTTAAACTATGCACTCACTGTGTCAATAATGTTCAATATTATAGTCAATTACATCTGTGGTAAATTTAATGACTAAAGCAATATGATGTATAGAATGAATCATGAGTAATTAGGAGCATATGAGGGATTGAGGCATTATCCCCTCAGCGCACTCACAGTAAAACGTGTTAGAGTCAAAACTCTTTGTGTTAGGAGTGCATTGCTAATTATACTTGAGATCATACCGATCCTTATTGCATATGTCTAAAAGGATAGCCTTACTACTCTAGCTCCTGTCAGCACAGCATAGCCCCTTCCATGCTGCCATGGCCGGCGGCAGTGGATCTAATCCAAGCCTCTAGACGGAGAAAACAGAGAGAGGGCGGAAGCAGCCGGGAACAGTGTTAGATAAGACACACATAACCGGTTTACAGTGGGTGACACCAGCATCACTAATGGGGCAATGGGCATTGGAATAGTACAGAGATAGAACAGGGGTAAACCCTGAACTCACACCAATCGGCAGCACACGCTTCATTCATTGTGGACCGGGTACCGTTCACATTATTGAGGGGACTCTCTGATGATAGCCGCTGAGCAACGCAATCAATTATGTCATACAAAAGAATATAGTAAATAATAAAGGCGATTTATATTGTGTGTAGGTGGATGATGTAAAAGGAATATATCAAGGCCCCTCTAACGAACTACGGCCCGGCCTCATATACATGGTACCTATGCTAGACTGTTCCAATTACTGTAAACGAATTGGCAATAATTTAAGGAGAGAGAGATCATCACTCTCCCTGATATATTAGTAATCATTACTGCTATTGCCAATTCATTGTACTAACAGTAATATGATACTTGTGTTGCAATATGTTGAAGTATATGAGATTGCAACAAAATTGACACATGATAGCAGTGTAAAGGTGGAAATTATAACACATTAAGAACCAGGCTCACAGAAAGATGAGCAAATCTATTTTGAGAGTGATTATGTGGGGGACAATCTAATAGGAATACATAGCTATATAACCCACAGTAAGCCAACATAGGGCCTAATTCTGAGTTGATCGCAGCAGCAAATTTGTTAGCAGTTGGGCAAAACCATGTGCACTGCAGGGGGGGCAGGTATAACATGTGCAGAGTGAGTTAGATTTGGGTGGGGTGTATTCAAACTGAAATCTAAATTGTAGTGTAAAAATAAAGCAGCCAGTATTTACCCTGCACAGAAACAAAATAACCCACCCAAATCTAACGCTCTCTACAAATGTTATATCTGCTACACCTGCAGTGCACACAGTTTTGCCCAATTGCTAAAAAACTTGCTGCTGCGATCAACTCAGAATTACCCCCATAATTCTGACCATACAATTTCAATTTTATTGAATTATAGATATAGTGTATGTACCTGTCACAATAAATGCATGAGTGGTACTGCCTCCAAGCGATCTCTTTATAACTGACTGGGGGATAAATTGGGAATTCAGAATTACAGCAAGCAACTTATCCAATAATTTCAGGGTGCAATAGCATTCTTTTACTGAACATCTATTTTGTTAATTATAGCTAATGACCTATTGAAAAAAACAATCATCTTTCTAGTACCCGGTCCCATATATCAATTACATGGATACACACATATATGAAAGCGAGAACAATTGTGAATAATAATAAGACACAGCGAGTTCAATTTTATTAGTGTTATTATACACTTCATTTGATTAATTTTGTCCTATGAAATTTTCACATTGCGACAAATTTTAATACATGGAAATAAAAGTTATATTTTTTAGAATCACTTCTCTTTCTATAGTGCGCCAACAAAGAGACAATCCTTTCCTTTATTATAGTGTTTCCCATTTTTCATTGTCCATGGCAGCACCCCCTGGTTTCAATTGAAATAACATCTTTCTAGATAATACCATTGGGGTATCAATATTACAATTGTGAATATATTATTATATTTTTGACTGGTGCAGAAGATATCCAATTCCCCTTTTCCTTTACCTTAGAAACATAACTCCAGCTATCCTGTGCGGTACCAGGGGGTTATAGGGGGGGGGGGGGGGAGAGTGTTTATTCACATTACTGTGTAGTCTGTTTAGGTTACTCAGTCAGCGCCAGGCATTTATTATTATAACTGTGTACTGGGTTGCTGTGTGGGCTGGCTCCATAACTTTGTGTCTCTCTGAAGGTACTTGGGGGAAACTGTGTCTGACATTTTCCTGTGTGTGTATGCTATATATCTCACATTACCATGTCTAGGGACTCTGTATCTTGTGCTGCAGAGTGTGTATCTTCTCCAGAAGAGTCTATACCATGTACTCAGGAATGCAATATACTGTCTCAGCCCTCTGAATCCGAACCCCAGTGGGTGGCTTCTATTAAGGGTATGATATCCCAGATTTCATCTAGGATAGCTCAATATGAGACTGAAACACAGGTTTTAAAAAACTCTGTAGAGGTTTTGTCATATTCTACTCCCACAACAAACTCTCCTAGTATATGCCCAAAAAAGTGTGCTCTTGCCCAGGTAATGGAAGTCGACACGGATACCGACTGATATGGGTGACGGCAATGGGGATATACTGCGGGGGGAGGCATCCCTTGCTAAAATGGTGCAGCTAATGATTGAGGCCATTTGGGACATTTTACACATTACTGACAAGGTACCTGAACAGGTCGAGTAGGCTTACTCTACAGACAATAAGAAAGTCTCCCTTACCTTCCCTGCGTCTAGGGAATTGAACGCATTATTTGAAAAATCCTGGGAAAACCCAGAGAAAAATTTCCAGATCCCAAAGAGAGTTCTGGTTGCTTTTCCTTTTCCTGAAGAGGATAGGAAAACGTGGGAAAACCCTCTTATAGTAGACGCTTCTGTTTCTAGATTGTCTAAAAAGGTGGTTTTACCTGTCCCTGGGTCTACCGATTTGAAAGAACCGGCAGACCGCAAGATTGAGACTACGCTCAAATCCATATACACTGCTTCAGGCTTGTGCATGGATTTCTAAAGCCATAGTAAAGTGGTCAGGCACATTACTGGAGGATTTAGATACTATGGATAGAAGTGACATTGAAATGTTTTTACGTCACATACAGGATTCTGCGGGTTTAATGGTGGAGGCCATGAAGGACCTTGGTAATCTAAATGCACGGATGTCTTCCATGGCTGTCTCAGCACGCAGGGGACTCTGACTGCGCCAATGGTTTGCGGATGCGGAATCCAAGAAGAGTGTGGAGAACCTACGCTTCACAGGTCAGGCTCTATTTGGGGAAGCTTTGGATGGGTGTATCTCCACGGCAACCGTGGGTAAGTCAACCTTTCTTCCTTCAGCCACTCCGACACCGAAAAAATCCTTCTCTGCATCTACAATGCAGTCCTTTGGACAGCAAAGGTTAAAAAGTCCAAGTCCCCTTCCACCTTCTTCAGAGGTGGTCGGGGAAAATCCAGAAAACCTGCACCGGCAGGTTCCCAGGAACAGAAGCCAGGTTCTGTTTCCTCAAAATCCTCAGCATGATGGTGGACCTCCCAGCCTGGAGGTCGGGCAGGTGGGAACACGTCTAAGAAATTTCAGTCAGGTTTGGGCGTCCTCAGGACTGGACCCCTGGGTACAAGATATTGTATGTCAGGGGTACAGACTGGAGTTTCAAGAGCTCCCACCTCACAGATTTTCCAAATCAGGCTTACCAGCTTTGCTGACAGAAAGGGCTATCTTACAGGAAGCTATTAAAAAATTGGAAAGGGCAAATGTCATTGTTTCAGTTCCACTTCTTTTGGAAAACAAGGGTTACTACTCAAACCTTTTTGTGGTGCCGAAGCTGGACGGTTCAGTCAGACCAATATTGAACCTCAAATCGTTAAATCCATATTTGAGAGAATTCAAGTTCAAGATGGAATCTCTGAGAGCGGTGTTCTCAGGTCTGGAGGAGGGGGAATTCCTGGTATCCTTTGATATCAAGGATGCATACCTTCACATTCCTATTTGGCTGCCACACCAGGCTTATCTCAGGTTTGTGCTGTGGGACTGTCACTATCAGTTCCAGGCACTGCCATTTGGCCTATCCACGGCACCGAGGGTGTTCACCAAAGTAATGGCAGAGATGATGCTTCTACTCCGCAAGCAGGGTGTGAACATAATTCCATATCTGGACGATCTGCTGATAAAAGCATCATCCAGGGAGAAGTTGTTGCAGTCCATTGTTCTCACAACTCGACTGCTCCGGGATCATGGTTTGATCCTGAATCTTCCAAAGTCACATTTGGAGCCGACAAGGAGATTGTCTTTCCTAGGGATGATCCTTGACATGGAAATGCAGAGGGTATTTCTACCACTGGAAAAAGCATTGGTGATACAAATAATGGTCCGGGATGTCTTGAAGCCTACCTGGGCATCGGTTCATCAGTGCATTAATCTTCTGGGGAAGATGGTTGCCTCCTATGAGGCTCTACAGTATGGAAGATTTTATGCACGGTCCTTCCAACTGGATCTTCTGGACAAGTGGTTGGGATCCCACCTACACATGCACCAGAGGATGTATGTCACCAAAAGCCAGGAGTTCACTCCTTTGGTGGCTGCAAATACCTCACCTTCTCGAGGGCCATAGGTTTGGGATTCAGAACTGGATCCTTCTAACCACGGATGCAAGTCTCAGAGGTTGGGGCATTGTAACCCAAGGGGAAAACTTCCAACAAAGGTGGTCAAGTCTGGAATCCATCCTTCCAATAAACATTCTGGAACTGAGAGCCATATACAATGGCCTTCTACAAGCGGCACATCTTCTGCAAGGTCAGGCCATTCAGGTGCAGTTGGCCAATGTAACGACGGTGGCCTACATCAACCGACAAGGTGGAACAAAGAGCAGAGCTGCAATGACAACAAAGATCCTCCTCTGGGCAGAAAGACATGCGATGGTGCTGCCAGCAATCTTCATTCCAGGAGTGGACAATTGGGAAGCGGACTTCCTCAGCAGCCATGATATCCATCAAGGAGAGTGGGGACTCCACCCAGAGGTGTTCGCAGAGGTGACAAGTCTTTGGGGCATACCTCACATAGACATGATGGCCTCCTGCCTCAACAAGAAGCTTCGCAGGTACTGTTCCAGGTTGGGAGACCCACAGGCAGTGGCAGTGGACGCACTGGTGGCTCCGTGGATCTCCCAGTCGGTGTATGTGTTCCCTCCACTACCACTCATCTCAAGGATTCTAAAACTTATAAAAAGAACAAGAGTTCAGGCGATCCTCATTGCTCCGGACTGGCCATGAAGGGCTTGGTACGCAGCTCTTCTGGAGTTATTGCTGGAAGATCCGAGGCCTCTTCCTCTTCAGGAGGACCTTCTGGAAAAAAGGGGCTATTTGACTTATCAAGACTTACCACAGCTATGTTTGACGGCATAGAGGTTGAACGCCAGATCTTTGCTCGAAAGGCATTCTGATAAAGGTTTTTCCTACCCTGATCCAGGCTAGGAAAGGAGTAACGTCTAAACATTATCATCGCATTTGGAAAAAGTATGTGTCGGTGTGAATCCAAGAAGTTTCCTACCGTGGAGTTTCAGCTTGGGCAGTTTCTCCTCTTCCTGCAAGCAGGTGTGGATGTGGGCCTATGTTTGGGCTCCATAAAAGTCCAGATTTCGGCCTTGTCCATTTTATTCCAGGAACAGTTGGCTTGCCTCCCTGAGGTTCAGACTTTCTTGAAAGGGGTTCTGCACATCCAACCTCCCTTTGTGCCTCCTACAGTACCTTGGGATCTTAACGTGGTGTTGCAGTTCCTGCAATCAGATTGGTTCGAGCCTTTACAGGAGGTTGAGGCTGTCACACTGTTGGGATTAGCTTCTGCTAGGCATGTGTCTGAATTGGGGGCTTTGTCCTGCAAAAGCCCTTACTTAATTTTTCATGAAGATAGAGCTGAGCTCAGGATGTGTCAGCAATTTCTTCCGAAGGTTGTGATGGCTTTTCATATCAACCAACCTATTGTGGTGCCAGTGGCTACTGACTCCTCAATTACCTCAAAGTCCTTGGATGTTGTGAGGACTTTGAAGATTTATGTGAAGAGAACTTCTCGTCACAGAAAGTTGGACTCTCTCTTTGTTCTTTATGACCCCAACAAGATTGGGTGTACTGCTTCTAAGCAGATGATTTCTCGCTGGATCAGGTTCACTATCCAGCATGCTTATTCTACAGCAGGCTTTTTGTGTCCAAAATCTGTTAAGGTTCACTACTCGTAAGGTGGGTTCTTCCTGGGCGACTGCCCGGGGTGTCTCGGCTTTACAACTTTGATGAGCAAACTAGGTCAGGGTCATTTGCTAAGTTCTACAAGTTCGATACTTTGGCCTCTGAGGACCTAAAGTTTGGTCAATCAGTTCTGCAGGAGACTCAGCGCTCTCCCTCCCATACTGGGAGCTTTGGTACATCCCCATGGTACTAATGTGGACCCCAGCATCCTCTAGGACATAAGAGAAAATAGGATTTTAATTACCTACCGGTAAATCCTTTTCTTGCAGTCCGTAGAGGATGCTGGGCGCCCACCCAGCATTTTGTTTTCCTGCAGTTACTTGGTACAGTATCGCCTTGTTACTTGGTTAAGTACTGCATTTTTACTTGATTAAGTACTGTTGTTCAGCTGTTGCTGAATTGTTTCAAGCAGGTTCGTTTGGTTTGCCTTGTTATGTGTGAGCTGGTGTGAATCTCACCACTATCTGTGTATTTCCTTCTCTCGAAGTATGTCCGTCTCCTCGGGCACAGTTTCTAGACTGGGTCTGGTAGGAGGGGCATAGAGGGAGGAGCCAGCCCACACAATTAAACTCTTAAAGTGCCCATGGCTACTAGTGGTCCCGTCTATACACCATGGTACTAATGTGGACCCCAGCATCCTCTATGGACTACGAGAAAAGGATTTACTGGTAGGTAATTAAAATCTTATTTTAATTGCCTGATACAATTTTAAACACAGCGTGCATATTGTATGAACACAACTGATAAAGCATATTTAACCTTACAAGCAGCTATATGGTTTGTTCTGTCACTCTGGACACTTTGATACTGTAATCCACGGGCCTGCTACAGCACAGTACACTATACTATCTGCAGCAATATTTAATTATATTATTATTATACTCACAGTGTTACACATATACAGGAGGTCCCAGCATTTAATAAGTGAACTCAATATATGTGACTATCTTGGGCTTATCACCTGACACTATCCAAAATATAGCAGATCGTTTTGCTAGTGCTGAGATACAATATGTGTCCTCATCATTTTATTTAAATCAGCCCTCTAAATTTAAACGTAAATATCTAATTACTGCTTTCATCTTTTCATGTTGACCAAGTGGTCCATTACATAAATTATATATCCTTATGTTTACAATACTTAGTATGATCTTGTCCTGTGAACATATAGCTGGAGGTTTATTTTGGATTATTCTTCGTTAAGAATTTATAACACACTAACAGCTTTATATGTGTGTGGATGTAAAATTATCACATTGGGGTATATTTACTAAAATTCGTATTTTTCTGAAGTAGGTTAAAGTTCAAACACGAATGACATCGAATGTGTGAATTTGCAACTTTTTGAATTTTGTACGCCTCATTTACTATGCTGTCGTATTCTGCATTTTTCTTTTTTTCCGATGTCGATGTCATTCGTATTTTCGGCCAGTGTTTTACGGGAGTGAATAGTAAAACACTGCCGAAATTAACACAATGGGGTAAATTTACTAACATTCGTATTTTCCCGTTTCAGGTCAAAGTTCAATCACGAATGACATCGAAAGTGCAAAACTGCAACTTTTTGAATTTGTTACGACGGATTTACTAAGCTGCCGTATTCGGGTTTTTCTTTTGTTCCGATGTCGATGTCATTCGTGTTTTATTTTTTATTTTTACGGCAGTGATTAGCAAAACACTGCCGACTTTTTTACAATGAATCTCGGCCGGATCTGTGTGATCCGTGCTGGGGTTCATTTTTTTTTTTTTTTTAAATTAAACACTGTAAAATCCATAAAAAAAATTGCGTGAGGTCCCCCCTCCTAAGCATAACCAGCCTCGGGCTCTTTGAGCCGATCCTGGTTGCAGAAATATGGGAAAAAAAATGACAGGGGTTCCCCCATATTTAAGCAACCAGCATCGGGCTCTGCGCCTGGTCCTGGTTCCAAAAATACGGGGGACAAAAAGAGTAGGGGTCCCCCGTATTTTTAAAACCAGCACCGGGCTCCACTAGCTGGACAGATAATGCCACAGCCGGGGGTCACTTTGATATAGTGCCCTGCGGCCGTGGCATCAAAAATCCAACTAGTCACCCCTGGCCGGGGTACCCTGGGGGAGTGGGGACCCCTTCAATCAAGGGGTGTCCCCCCCCAGCCACCCAAGGGCCAGGGGTGAAGCCCGAGGCTGTCCCCCCCCATCCAATGGGCTGCGGATGGGGAGGCTGATAGCCTTTTGTGATAATGAAAAGATATTGTTTTTAGTAGCAGTACTACAAGGCCCAGCAAGCCTCCCCCGCATGCTGGTACTTGGAGAACCACAAGTACCAGCATGCGACGGAAAAACGGGCCCGCTGGTACCTGTAGTACTACTACTAAAAAAATACCCAAAAAAAGACAAGACACACACACCGTGAAAGTAAAGATTTATTACATACATGCACACAAACATACATACTTACCTTATGTTCACACGCAGGTCGGTCCTCTTCTCCAGTAGAATCCAAGGGGTACCTGTTGAATAAATTCTACTCACCAGATCGCGGGTCCCAGGGTCCTCGGGGCATCCATTTGTAATCCACGTACTTGCATAAAATAAGAAAACGGAAAGCCGAGCCACGAACTGAAAGGGGCCCCATGTTTTCACATGGGACTCCTTTCCCCGAATGCCAGAAACCCACTCTGACTGATGTCTAAGTGGGTTTCTTCAGCCAATCAGGGAGTGCCACGTTGTAGCACTCTCCTGATCGGCTGTGTGCTCCTGTACTGTATGACAGGCGGCACACGGCAGTGTTACAATGTAGCGCCTATGCGCTCCATTGTAACCAATGGTGGGAACTTTCTGCCCTGCGGTTGAGCTAAAGTGACGTCACCGCTGAGCAGAAAGTTCCCACCATTGGTTACAATGGAGCGCTTAGGCGCTACATTGTAACACTGCCGTGTGCCGCCTGTCATACAGTACAGGAGCACACAGCCGATCAGGAGAGTGCTACAACGTGGCACTCCCTGATTGGCTGAAGAAACCCACTTAGACATCAGTCAGAGTGGGTTTCTGGCATTCGGGGAAAGGAGTCCCATGTGAAAATATGGGGCCCCTTTCAGTTCGTGGCTCGGCTTTCCGTTTTCTTATTTTATGCAAGTACGTGGATTACAAATGGATGCCCCGAGGACCCTGGGACCCGCGATCTGGTGAGTAGAATTTATTCAACAGGTACCCCTTGGATTCTACTGGAGAAGAGGACCGACCTGCGTGTGAACATAAGGTAAGTATGTATGTTTGTGTGCATGTATGTAATAAATCTTTACTTTCACGGTGTGTGTGTCTTGTCTTTTTTTGGGTATTTTTTTAGTAGTAGTACTACAGGTACCAGCGGGCCCGTTTTTCCGTCGCATGCTGGTACTTGTGGTTCTCCAAGTACCAGCATGCGGGGGAGGCTTGCTGGGCCTTGTAGTACTGCTACTAAAAACAATATCTTTTCATTATCACAAAAGGCTATCAGCCTCCCCATCCGCAGCCCATTGGATGGGGGGGGACAGCCTCGGGCTTCACCCCTGGCCCTTGGGTGGCTGGGGGGGGACACCCCTTGATTGAAGGGGTCCCCACTCCCCCAGGGTACCCCGGCCAGGGGTGACTAGTTGGATTTTTGATGCCACGGCCGCAGGGCACTATATCAAAGTGACCCCCGGCTGTGGCATTATCTGTCCAGCTAGTGGAGCCCGGTGCTGGTTTTAAAAATACGGGGGACCCCTACTCTTTTTGTCCCCCGTATTTTTGGAACCAGGACCAGGCGCAGAGCCCGATGCTGGTTGCTTAAATATGGGGGAACCCCTGTCAATTTTTTCCCCATATTTCTGCAACCAGGATCGGCTCAAAGAGCCCGAGGCTGGTTATGCTTAGGAGGGGGGACCCCACGCAATTTTTTTATATAAAATAACAACTTTCACACCCCTTCCCACTGATATACATGCACGGATCTCATGGATCCCTGCATGCCTATCCAATCACGGGGAAAAAAAGCAGGTCTGTTTTTTTTAAGCACTTTTTTACGAGTTGTAATTTTTCACGGCAGTGTTTGTTTGTTTTTTGCTTTGCACTTCTTAGTAAATGACCGAGATTCATACTTAAACAGCCGCGTTTTGACCGATGGTGTATTCATTCGTAATTTTTTTCTTGGACTTGCAAAAAATTACGAATGCCCTCATCACTGCCGTGATTATTGCTTAGTAAATTACCGAGATGACACTTTGATGAAAAAACGGCATCTCGGTCAAAATCGGGAGCTTAGTAAATTTACCCCATTGTTGGGACACTTCAGTTATTATAAACTGGCAGTCATACACCATGTGCTACAAAAATAATTTTTCTTATATATAGCCTAAATATCTGTATTGTATTTGTTGGCACATTAACTGCACACCTCTAGCTATTTAACAGTGGCTATGATTTCATGTTACATTATCTAAACACATTTGTTACAACTAGTTTGTAACAGTGGGGTAAATTTACTAAGAATCGTATTTTCCCGTTTGAGGTCAAAGTTCAATCACGAATGACATCAAAAGTGTAAATATGCAACTTTTTGAATTGATTACGACTAATTTACTAAGCTGCCGTATTCTGCATTTTCGGTTTTTCCGATGTCGATGTCATTCGTTTTTTTAGGCAGTGTTTTACGTGAGTGACTTGTAAAACACTGCCGACTTTAATACAATGAATCTCGGCCGTATCTGAGAGATCCGTGCTGGGGTTCATTGTGCACCTTGTAAAAAAAATGTAAAATGTTTAAAATTAAAAAAAAAATTGCGTGGGGTCCCCCCTCCTAAGCCAAACCAGCCTCGGGCTCTTTGAACCGGTCCTGGTTGCAAAAATATGGGGAAAAAATTGACAGCGGTTCCCCCATATTTAAACAACCAGCACCGGGCTCTGCACCTGGTCCTGGTTCCAAAAATACGGGGGACAAAAAGCGTAGGGGTCCCCCGTATTTTTGAAACCAGCACCGGGCTCCACTAGCTGGACAGATAATGCCACAGCCGGGGGTCACTTTTATACAGTGCCTTGCGGCCGTGGCATCAAATATCCAACTAGTCACCCCTGGCCGGGGTACCCTGGGGGAGTGGGGACCCCTTCAATCAAGTGGTTCCCCCCCCCAGCCACCCAAGGGCCAGGGGTGAAGCCCGAGGCTGTCCCCCCCATCCAATGGGCTGCGGATGGGGGGCTGATAGCCTTTGTTGAAAGTTATGAATATTGTTTTTAGTAGCAGTACTACAAGTCCCAGCAAGCCTCCCCCGCAAGCTGGTACTTGGAGAACCACAAGTACCAGCATGCGGCGGAAAACCGGGCACGCTGGTACCTGTAGTACTACTACTAAAAAAATACCACAATAAAGACATTACACACACACACCTTGAAAGTATAACTTTAATGCATACATACACACCACCATATACACATACTTACCTTATGTTCACACGAGGGTCCTCTTCTCCATGTGGAATCCAAGGTGTACATGTTGAAAAAATCCTACTCACCAAATCCAGTGTAGAGGGCTCCTCGGGTAATCCATTTGTAATCCACGTACTTGTAAAAATAAAAAAACGGGACACCCGACCACGAACTGAAAGGGGCACCATGTTTTCACATGGGACCCCTTTCCCCGAATGCCAGAAAACCCCTCTGACTGATGTCTAAGTGGGTTTCTTCAGCCAATCAGGGAGCGCCACGTTGTGGCACCCTCCTGATTGGCTGTGTGCTCCTGTACTGTCTGACAGGCGGCACACGGCAGTGTTACAATGTAGCGCCTATGCGCTCCATTGTAACCAATGGTGGGAACTTTGTGGTCAGCGGTTGACCGAAAGTGACCTTACCCTCGTGTGAACATAAGGTAAGTATGTGTATATGGTGGTGTGTATGTATGCATTAAAGTTATACTTTCAAGGTGTGTGTGTAATGTCTTTATTGGAATATTTTTTTAGTAGTAGTACTACAGGTACCAGCGGGCCCGGTTTTCCGCCGCATGCTGGTACTTGTGGTTCTCCAAGTACCAGCTTGCGGGGGAGGCTTGCTGGGACTTGTAGTACTGCTACTAAAAACAATATTCATAACTTTCAACAAAGGCTATCAGCCCCCCATCCGCAGCCCATTGGATGGGGGGGACAGCCTCGGGCTTCACCCCTGGCCCTTGGGTGGCTGGGGGGGGACCCCTTGATTGAAGGGGTCCCCACTCCCCCAGGGTACCCCGGCCAGGGGTGACTAGTTGGATATTTGATGCCACGGCCGCAAGGCACTGTATAAAAGTGACCCCCGGCTGTGGCATTATCTGTCCAGCTAGTGGAGCCCGGTGCTGGTTTCAAAAATACGGGGGACCCCTACGCTTTTTGTCCCCCGTATTTTTGGAACCAGGACCAGGCGCAGAGCTCGGTGCTGGTTGTTTAAATATGGGGGAACCCCTGTCTATTTTTCCCCCATATTTTTGCAACCAGGGCCGGCTCAAAGAGCCCGAGGCTGGTTTGGTTTAGGAGGGGGGACCCCACACATTTTTTTTTTTAAAAACTAAAACATTTCCCACCCCTTCCCACTGAAAAACATGCACGGATCTCATGGATCCGTGCATGCCTATACAAACACGGGATAAAATAGCAGGTCTGTTTATTTTAGCACTTTTTCACGATTTGTATTTCATCACGGCAGTGTTTGGCTATTGTCGGCAGTGTTTGTGTTTTGCACTTTTTAGTAAATTCCCGATTTCTACCAAATTGCAGGCGTATTTGACCGATGGTGTATTGATTCGTGATTTTTTCCTAGGACTTCCAAAATATTACGAATGCCCTCATCACTGCCGTGATTTTTGCTTAGTAAATTACCGAGATGACACTTTGAAGAAAAAACGGCTTCTCGGTCAAAATCGGGACCTTAGTAAATATACCCCAGTGTATCAATATAGTGGATAGCAACATTTGTTTCCAGAGGAACATATGCTTTAGCACTTTGTTATGTGTTTAGTCAGCAGGATAATCATAGGTTTTTCGTGCAATGGGGGTCATTCCGAGTTGATCGCTCGTTGACGATTTTTGATATACAGCGATTAATCGCTAACTGCGCATGCGCATGGTACGCAGAGCGCATGTGCTTAGTTATTTTACTATAAACTTAGCTGTTTTGCTGTAGCGTCTGTGGCGCTTTTCAGTGGCACTGGTGTTCGGTAAATGATTGACAGGAAAGGGGCGTTTATGGGTGGCAACTCAGCGTTTTCCTGGCGTTTACTAAAAAACGCAGGCGTGTCAGGGAAAAACGCGGAAGTGTCTGGAGAAACGGGGGAGTGGCTGGCCGAACGTAGGGCGTGTTTGTGACGTCAAACCAGGAACAAAATGGGCTGAGCTGATCGCAGTGTAGGAGTAAGTCTCGAGCTACTCAGAAACTGCTAAGAATTTTCTATTCGCAATTCTGCTAATCTTTCGTTCGCAATTCTGCTATGCTAAGATACACTCCCAGAGGGCGGCGGCCTAGCGTGTGCAATGCTGCTAAAATCTGCTAGCGAGCGAACAACTCGGAATGACCCCCAATATTAGTACTGTTACAGTACTTTATATGTAAGAATGTGTGGTTCATGTATATGTGGACAATAAAATACGAAGAACACACAAAGAAAAGAAAATAACACATTCACTCTGTTTTTAAATCTTTATTGGTTTTTATTTCTATTCACACTCTTTCCTGATTTTAATACTTCGCTCTACATTAAATTAGAGATGTGCGGCAGGCACTTTTCGTGGTTTGGTTTTGGTTCTGGTTCCATGCTCGTGTTTTGGATTTGGATTGGTTTTGCCAAAACCACCCTTTCGTATTTTGGTTTTGGATCTGAATGATTTTAAAAAAAAAACATAAATACAGCAAAATCACATAATTTGGGGGTAATTTTCATCCTACGGTATTATTATCCTCAATAACATTCATTTCCACTCATTTCCAGTCTATTCTGAACACCTCACACCTCACACCTCACAATATTGTTTTTAGGCCAAAAGGTTGCCCTGAGCTAGCTGGATGACTTTGCTAAGCAACACAAGTGTGCGCCAGAAACACCTGGCCCATCTAGAAGTGGCACTGCAGTGGCAGATAGGATGGCACTTTTAAAAACTAGGTCCCAAACAGCTCTTCATGCAAAGAAGAAAAAGAGGTGCAATGAGGTAGCTGGATGGCTAAGCTAAGCGACACAAGTGTGCAGCAAAAACACCTGGCCCATCTAGGAGTGGCACTGCAGTGTCAGACAGGATGGCAGATTTAAAAAATAGGCCCCAAACAGCACATCATGAACAGCAATGAGGTAGCTGGATGGCTAAGCTAAGCGACACAGGTGTGCGGCACAAACACCTGGCCCATATAGGAGTGGCACTGTAATGGCAGACAGGATGGCACTTTTAAAAACTAGGCCCCAAACAGCACATCATGAACAGCAATGAGGTAGCTGGATGGCTAAGCTAAGCGACACAGGTGTGCGGCACAAACACCTGGCCCATATAGGAGTGGCACTGTAATGGCAGACAGGATGGCACTTTTAAAAACTAGGCCCCAAACAGCACATCATGCAAAAGAGAAAAAGACGTGCAATGCGGTAGATGAATGGCTAAGCTAAGCGACACAAGTGTGCGGCACAAACACCTGGCCCATTTAGGAGTGGCACTGCAGTGGCAGATAGGATGGCACTTTTAAAAATTAGTCCCCAAACAGCACATCATGCAAAGAAGAAAAAGAGGTGCAATGAGGTAGCTGGATGACTTTGCTAAGCTACACAAGTGTGCAGAACAAACATCTGGCCCATCTAGACGTGTCATGCAGTGGCTGAATGTCGAAAGTGGCCCGCAATATTTTGGGCCACTGACAGCATCTCCTGCATGCCCCTGTCCTTTTTCAAAAAATTCTGCACCACCAAATTAATTGTATTTGCAAAACATGGGATGTGCTGGAATTTGCTCAGATGTAATACACACACAATATTGGTGGACTTATATGGCAGTACCCCTGTACTTATACGGCTGCACCACTGAACTGGACTTATACGGCAGTACCACTGGACTTATACGGCAGAACCCCTGAACTTATATGGCTGCACCACTGGACTGGACTTATACAGCAGTACAACAGGACTTATATGGAAGTACCCCTGACCTTATATGGCAGTACCCCATAACTTATACGGCTGCACCACTGGACTGGACTTATACGGCAGTACCCCT
Source organism: Pseudophryne corroboree (assembly GCF_028390025.1). Taxonomy (NCBI): domain Eukaryota; kingdom Metazoa; phylum Chordata; class Amphibia; order Anura; family Myobatrachidae; genus Pseudophryne; species Pseudophryne corroboree. Next base: position 426,766,813 of record NC_086448.1, read on the forward strand.
GAACTTATATGGCTGCACCACTGGACTGGACTTATACGGCAGTACCCCATGACTTATATGGCAGTACCCCTGAACTTATATGACTGCACCACTAGACTGGACTTATACGGCAGTACCGCTGGACTTATACGGCAGTACCCCTGGACTTATACGGCAGTACCCCTGGACTTATACGGCAGTACCTCTGGACTTATACGGCTGCACCGCTGGACTGGACTTTTACAGCAGTACCCCATGACTTATACGGCAGTACCCCTGGACTTATATGGCAGTACCACTGGACTTATATGGCTGCACCACTGGAATGGACTTATATGACAGTACCCCTAGACTTACACGGCAGCAGCACTGGACTTATGGCAGCACAGGACATCACCACTGACTGATGCAGCACAACAGCACCACTGCACTGGACTTATACAGCAGCAGCAATTGACTTATGGCAGCACAGGACACCACCACTGGACTTATGGCAGCACAGGATACCACCACTGGACTGATGCAGCACAACACAGCACCACTGCACTGGACTTATACAGCAGCAGCACTAGACTTATGGCAACACAGGACACCACCACTGGACTGATGCAGCACAACACAGCTCTGGAATGACACATAATAGCAGGTTGCCATCCCATGCACCACACCAATTTCCCGCACAGACACTGAGGAGACACGTCCTCTCGCCAGGACTGTAGTGAAAATGGCAGCGATGCGCGGCTCCTTATATGGAATCCAAAACCCGTGAGAATCTGACAATGGGATGATGACGTTTTGCCTTGTTTTGGTTTCTGAGTCTGGCGGGAAGTCCCAAGCTGGACTCTGCTCCATGCTCCAGATGTGATGTTCAGTAGGGTTCGGTTCTCAGAGAACCGGACCTGCTCATCTCTATTTAGTACAATGGGGTATAGACGGGTCCACTAGTAGCCATGGGCACTTTAAGAAATTGATAGTGTGCAGGCCCACTCTACTAGGTCAGTGGGCCTGTACAGATTTTGGAACCAGCAAGCCTACCATGGAATAAGCATGCTGGATAGTGAGCCTGATACAGAATTCAATTGACTGCTTTGAAGCAGGACACCCAATTTTATTGGGATCATAGAGAACGAACAGCGAGTCCAATTTCCTGTGACGAGCTGTTCTCTTTACATACACCTTCAAAGCCCTCGCACCATCCAAAGACTTTGAAGTAGCAGAGGTGTCCGTAACAACCGGAACCACAATAGGTTGGTTGATGTGAAAAGCACTATAGGTTGGTTGATGTGAGACGATCTTCCACATAAGGTACTTTACGTCAACCTCCTGTAACGGTTCAAACCACTCCAATTGGAGGAACTGCAGCACCAAATTGAGATCCCTCTATGTCCCTCCTACCAGACTTAATCTAGGAAACCGTGCCCAAGGAGACGGACATACTTTGAGAGAAGGATAGATAAGGGAAGTGGTGAGATTTCGAACCAGCACACACAAAACAAGAGGAAAGCCATGCTAACCAAACTTGAATAGGAACAGCAACAGCTGAGCAAACCAGAATACTTAACCAATGTCAGACTCGGTTTTGTCTGTGTCCCCGGAGGGGGCGCTAGTGGGTCAGTGGAGGTAGGAGGGAGAAAGTGAGGAGGCTGGATTAAGTTTCTGCGCATGGGCGCAATGATGTTTATTAAACACAAAGTTCACAAAAGGCAGCAGAAATAAACAATAAGGAATGCAATGTCAATGGTACAGCGTGGAAGCTGAAAGTCTATGGCAACAGAGATATGACAATGGATGAATGATAACTGATGAATGACAACTGATGAATGATAACTTGATAGATGATAATCTGGTATGGGAACCAGAGCAGTTTAAAACATGGAGCCAGCAGAGATGGTAACATACAGCAAACCTGGTAGCAGAGGCAGGAGACTGGCAACGTTCACAGTGCAGGTGATGAGGCACAAGCAGCAAGCAAGCTGCATCACAGGTGAGGAGATGGAATGCACCTGGAGCGAGTCTCTACTGCTAGGCTGAAGCACACTGAGTTGGTGATTAGTGTGAAGCCTGTAAACAGAAGCAGGTGTTGCTGAGGCTTGTAGTTCCACGGAGCTGTAGGAGGATAACCAGGAGCACAAAGTCACAGGTAGGTAACCAGGAACACGGAGGTGTAGGTAGGTAACCAGGAACACGGAGGAACAGGTACCAGATCCAGACACATGGGTCGCAGGAGTGACACAAAGTTCAGGATAACCACAGGCTCACCCTGCAGCTCCTGATATACCCCCTGGTGTGCAGGCATTGGTTGGAGTGGGAAAAGGAGGTGCGGCCAAGCACCGGATTGGCCGCCGTACTCTGACCGATGGAAACTGTCATGGCGGCGCCCATGCCGCGGCCCGGTGGGAACGCGGCGTGCTCACACACCCGCTGTCACAGGAGCGTTCCTAGGCCCAGGATGACGTCTGGCGGCAGAGGTGCGGATGACAGCAGAGCGTAGGAACCCCGGACGGAGTCCGCACCGACGGACAGATGTCACTGTGGTGAGTCGATTCCTGACAGTACCCCCTCCTTTATGGGTGGGCACTGAACACCCACGTGGCTTGGAAGGATGAGTGCTGTGGAAGACACGGACCAACCTTGGAGCATGGACATCTGACGAATTCACCCAACTTCTCTCCTCCGGACCATAACCGGACCAGTCGATAAGATATTGTAGACGACCGTACCGGCAACGGGAATCCAGAATCTTCTCTATCTCGAAATCCACGCCCCGCTGAGTTCGAACTTTGGGGCCGACTGGAAGAGCTCTTTGGAAGCGATTCAGGACTAATGGTCTGAGGAGAGAGACATGGAAGGCATTAGGTATTCGTAGAGAAGGTGGTAACTTAAGCTTGTAGGCCACAGGACTGATGACTCTGTCAATAGAAAAGGGACCGATGAAACGTGGTGCGAATTTCATCGACGGGACTCTAAGACGGAGGTTCCGCGTAGAAAGCCAAACCTTGTCACCAGGTTTCAGGCTAGGAACTGCACGTCTTTTGCGGTCAGCAAAGAATTTATACCGGCTGGAGGCCTTTTTGAGGGAAGCATGAATCTTCCTCCAGGTTGAAGAAAACTGACTCGTGGCAGCAGGAACATCAATGTGAGGGAGTTCTTGGAAATCTGGAACACGAGGATGTTGTCCATATACAGCAAAGAACGGAGTTGTCTCAGTAGCGGTGTGGTAGCGGAAGTTGTGGGCAAATTCGGCCCACGGGAGCAGATCCAACCAGTCATCTTGAGAAGATGAAACATAAAGTCTTAAAAAGTTTTCCAATTCCTGGTTTACCCTCTCTGTCTGCCCATTCGTCTGAGGGTGGTAAGCTGACGAGAACTTCAGTTTAACTTGCATGGCAGAACAGAGGGCTCTCCAAAACCTCGCTACAAACTGAACACCTCGGTCGGATATTATTTCCGAGGGTAGTCCATGTAGACGGAAAATCTCCCGTAGGAAGATTTGGGCGAGTTTTGGGGCAGAAGGGAGACCCTGGAGAGGAACGAAATGGGCCATTTTGGTAAATCTATCCACCACAACCCAGATGGTATTATATCCTTGAGAAGGGGGCAGGTCGGAGATAAAATCCATGGACAGATGTGACCAGGGGCGACTGGGAACAGATAATGGTTGTAACTGACCTGCTGAAGACTGACGAGGAGTCTTGTGCTGCGCACACTTAGGACAGGATGCCACGAAATCTTTGATGTCAGCTTTCATCTTCGGCCACCAGTACGTCTCAGAGAGGAACTTGAAGGTTTTCAGGATACCAGGATGTCCAGTGAACTTGGACTGATGAGCCCAAGACAACAACTTGGGACGGAGTTCTGGGGAAACAACAGTCTTACCAGGAGGAGGAGCAGGAGAAACTTGAGATGCGGCAAATACCACTGGACTCAGGATGGAATGCGGAACTGAGTCAGACGTTTCCTCTTCGGACTCCATAGATCGGGATAAGGCGTCAGCTTTAATATTCTGAGAACCTGGGCGGAAATGAAGCTTAAAGTTAAAACGAGAGAAAAACATAGCCCACCGGGACTGGCGAGGATTAAGGCACTGGGCTGCCTTTAAATAAAGCAGATTCTTATGATCCGTATAGATGTTGAACGGATATTTGGCCCCTTCCAGGAGATACCTCCATTCCTCAAGGACCAGCTTGATCGCTAGTAGTTCTTGATCTCCAATGGATTAGTTAGCTTCTGCAGGGAGGAATTTACGAGAATAGAATCCACAAGGGTGAATCTTCCCATCAGTTCCCTTCTGGGAGAGAACAGCTCCAACTCCTACCGTAGAGGCATCCACCTCCAACTCGAACGGCTTGTTTACATCTGGTTGAGACAGAACTGGAGCAGACATAAAGGCCAGCTTGATCTTTTGGAATGCCGCTAAAGCTTCTTCTGACCAGTTGGAATGATCTGCCCCTTTCCGAGTTAAGTTGGTAATAGGAGCGATGAGAGTTGAGAATCCTCGAATAAACGTCCTATGGTAATTGGCGAATCCCAGGAATCGCTGAATAGACTTGAGAGAATTTGGAATGGACCAATTAGCAATGGCTTCCAACTTTGTCGGGTCCATCTGGAGATCCGATCCGGAAATTATATACCCCAGGAAGGGTATAGAGGAAACTTCAAAGGTGCACTTGGACAGTTTACCGTAGAGCCGGTTCTCACAAAGACGTCGGAGGACTTCACGGACTTGTAGACGATGAGAGGAGAGGTCTTGGGAGAAGATGAGGATATCATCCAGATAAACCACAAGATACTTGTACAGAACGTCACGGAAGATTTCGTTCACAAAGTGCTGGAACACTGCTGGGGCATTACTTAACCCGAATGGCATTACCAGGTACTCGTAATGACCATCTCGAGTGTTAAAAGCTGTCTTCCATTCGTCACCACTCCGGATTCTGATGAGGTTGTAGGCACCGCGGAGATCTAACTTAGTGAAGATGCGGGCTCCCTTAACTCTGTCAAACAATTCGGTGATGAGTGGTAATGGATAGCTATTTTTGATGGTAATGTCATTGAGACCCCGGTAGTCGATGCATGGACGTAATCCTCCATCCTTTTTCTTAACAAAGAAGAAGCCCGCACCAGCGGGTGAAGATGAGGGACGGATAAATCCTTTCTGTAAGTTCTCCTTGATGTAGTTGCTCATCGCTTCAGTTTCAGGAACGGACAACGGATAGGTACGCCCCCTAGGTGGTTTCTTGCCGGGAATGAGGTCAATGGGGCAATCCCACTCTCTATGGGGCGGCAGAACGTCAGCGGCTTTTTCACTTAAGACGTCAGAGAAATCTTGGTAAGCCGCAGGAAGACTTGACTGGGTTTTAACTTCAGTAGACTTGATAGGACAAACTTGGGCTAAACAGGCCTGGCGGCAATGTGAACCCCAGGAAGTAAGTTGTAAAGTAGACCAATCAATCTGTGGATTATGTAGTTGGAGCCAGGGCATACCCAAAACGACCTCTTGGGTTGCCTGAGGAATAACTAAGAACTTTATTAATTCTGAGTGCAGGAACCCAACTCCCAGAACTACTGGTACAGTTTGGTGAGAGATATTCCCCTTGGAGATTCGGCTACCATCTACAGCGGTAATGTAGACTGGGTATGAGAGTTCACAGACAGGCAAACAAAACTTATCTACCGCAGCTTGAGTGATGAAGTTTCCTGCGGCTCCACAGTCCACTAACGCAGATGCAGATTGAAGACCAACCGAAGTTTCTAAAGTCACGGGAAGGATAAGGTCTTGATTTGAAGGAGCTTGTCTAGAAGATCCCAACTTGACTCCTCCTTTACAAGTCAGGATCTGGCGTTTCCCGAACGCACTGTACAAGAATTAATCTGGTGACCTGCAGCCGCACAATAAAGACACAGTCTCTCACGAAGTCTTCTTGACCGCTCCTCAGGAGTTAGGCGGGACCTATTTATTTGCATAGGCTCATCAGAAGGTGGAGGCTGAAATTGTACAGAAGGTACCATTCTTGACCTGCGCGGCTCACTACGAGCACGTTCACTGTTGCGTTCGCGAATGCGAGAGTCCAACTTGATGCACAGGGAAATTAAATCAGACAATTGCTCAGGGAGATCGCGGGTTGCCAGTTCATCCTTGATCCGATCTGAAAGTCCATGCCAGAAGGCTGCTATCAGGGCTTGATTGTTCCACTGAATCTCTGCGGCTAACGTCTGGAACTGGATGACATACTGTCCCATACTACGGGTACCTTGACGAAGTTGAATAAGATCTGCAGAGGCTGACGTTGCACGACCCGGCTCGTCAAAGATTCGTTTGAAGGTTGACACGAATTCAGCGTAGTTGTTCATCAGAGGATCAGCACGTTCCCACAGAGGAGACACCCAACTCAAGGCAGAACCAGAGAGCAGTGAGATGATGTAGGCAACCTTGGATCTTGGCGTAGGGAAATTGTGTGATAATAATTCGAACTGGATTTCACATTGGTTAAGAAACCCGCGACATAACTTTGGGCTGCCATCATACTTGCTAGGCACGGGCAGGTGCAAGCGTGACACTGGAGCTGATGCAGCCGGCATAGAAGAACTCACAACACTTGCAGGCGCTGGAGTAACTGGAACTGAAGTAGCAGGTACACTAGGCAGGGTTTGCTGTAGTGTATCAATCCGGGAGGACATCCCTTGCAGGAACTGAAACATCTGCTGCTGCACAGCCTCTTGACCATCCAAGCGGGAGACCAGACTTTGTAAGGCCTCTGACCCCACACTCCGACCACCGTCCGAGTCCATCGATCCTGAACTTACTGTCAGACTCGGTTTTGTCTGTGTCCCCGGAGGGGGCGCTAGTGGGTCAGTGGAGGTAGGAGGGAGAAAGTGAGGAGGCTGGATTAAGTTTCTGCGCATGGGCGCAATGATGTTTATTAAACACAAAGTTCACAAAAGGCAGCAGAAATAAACAATAAGGAATGCAATGTCAATGGTACAGCGTGGAAGCTGAAAGTCTATGGCAACAGAGATATGACAATGGATGAATGATAACTGATGAATGACAACTGATGAATGATAACTTGATAGATGATAATCTGGTATGGGAACCAGAGCAGTTTAAAACATGGAGCCAGCAGAGATGGTAACATACAGCAAACCTGGTAGCAGAGGCAGGAGACTGGCAACGTTCACAGTGCAGGTGATGAGGCACAAGCAGCAAGCAAGCTGCATCACAGGTGAGGAGATGGAATGCACCTGGAGCGAGTCTCTACTGCTAGGCTGAAGCACACTGAGTTGGTGATTAGTGTGAAGCCTGTAAACAGAAGCAGGTGTTGCTGAGGCTTGTAGTTCCACGGAGCTGTAGGAGGATAACCAGGAGCACAAAGTCACAGGTAGGTAACCAGGAACACGGAGGTGTAGGTAGGTAACCAGGAACACGGAGGAACAGGTACCAGATCCAGACACATGGGTCGCAGGAGAGACACAAAGTTCAGGATAACCACAGGCTCACCCTGCAGCTCCTGATATACCCCCTGGTGTGCAGGCATTGGTTGGAGTGGGAAAAGGAGGTGCGGCCAAGCACCGGATTGGCCGCCGTACTCTGACCGATGGAAACTGTCATGGCGGCGCCAATGCCGCGGCCCGGCGGGAACGCGGCGTGCTCACACACCCGCTGTCACAGGAGCGTTCCTAGGCCCAGGATGACGTCTGGCGGCAGAGGTGCGGATGACAGCAGAACGTAGGAACCCCGGACGGAGTCCGCACCGACGGACAGATGTCACTGTGGTGAGTCGATTCCTTACAACCAAGTAACAGTGCAGGAAGAACGAAGCCCCGGGCTTGTGCCCAGTATCCCCTACGGACTACGAGAAAAGGATTTACCGGTAGGTAATTAAAATCCTATTTTCTCTTGCATCCTAGGGGATACTGGGAATCCATTTAGTACCACGGGGAAGTACCAAAGCTTCCAAACTGGGTGGAAGAATGCTGAGGTTCCTGCAGAACTGATTGACCAAACTGAAGGTCCTCAGAGGCCAAAGTATCGAACTTGTAAAACTTAGCAAACGTGTTTGAACCTGACCAAGTAGCTGCTCGGCAGAGCTGTAAAATCAAGACACCCTAGGCAGTTGCCCAAGAAGAACCCACCGACCTAGTGGAGTGGGCCTGTACAGATTTTGGAACCAGCAAGCCTACCATGGAATAAGCATGCTGGATAGTGAGCCTGATCCAGAATTCAATTGACTGCTTTGAAGCAGGACACCCAATTTTATTGGGATCATAGAGAACGAACAGCGAGTCAAATTTCCTGTGATGAGCTGTTCTCTTTACATACACCTTCAAAGCCCTCGCACCATCCAAAGACTTTGAAGTAGCAGAGGTGTCCGTAACAACCGGAACCGCAATAGGCTGGCTGATGTGAAAAGCACTATAGGTTGGTTGATGTGAGACGGTCTTCCACGTAAGGTACTTTACGTCAACCTCCTGTAACGGTTCAAACCACTCCAATTGGAGGAACTGCAGCACCAAATTAAGATCCCAAGGTGCATTGGGAGGCACAAAGGGAGGTTCGATGTGCAGAACACCTTTCAAGAACGTCTGGACCTCAGGGAGAGAAGCAATTGTTTCTGAAATAAAATAGACAAGGCCGAAATCAGAACTTTTATGGATCCTAGATGTAGGCCCACATCCACTCCCAACTGCAGAAAAAGCAGGAAATGTCCCAGATGAAATTCCACCGCAGAATATTGTCTGCTCTCACACCAAGAGACATATTTCTTCCAAATACGGTGGTAATGTTTAGATGTTACCCCCTTCCTGTCTTGGATCATAGTCGGGATAACTTGTCAAGAATCCCTCTCCTGGCTAGAATCAGCAGTTCAACTTCCATGCCATTAAACGTAGCTGCGGTAAGTCTTGATCGATGAATGGGCCCTATTGCAGAAGATCCTTGCGAAGAGGTAGAGGCCACGGAACTTCGAGCAGCATCTCGAGAAGATCCGCATACCAGGACGTTCATGGCCAGTCCGGAGCAATGAGGATTGCTTGAACCTTTTCCCTTTTTATTCTTTTTAGACTTTTTGGGATCAGAGGAAGTGGAGGAAACACATACACCAGCTGGTAGACCTACAGTGTTCATAGCATCTACCGCCACTGCTTGAGGGTCCCTTGACCTGGAATAATACCGCTTGAGCTTCTTGTTGAGACGAGAGGCCATCATGTTGATTTTGGATATCCCCACTGACGTGTCAACCACTGCAACACCTCCGGGTGAAGGCTCCACTCCCCCCGAATGCAGGTCGTGTCTGCTGAGGAAGTCTTTTTCCCGGTTGTCTACTCCTGGAATGAAGACCACTGACAACGCCACAGTGTGTTTTTCCGCCCAGAGGAGAATTCTTGACACCTCTGACATTGCGGCTCTGCTTTTCATTCTGCCCTGTCGGTTTATGTATGTCATTGCCATCACATTGTCCAACTGGACTTGAATGGACTGATTCTGAAGAAGAGATGAAGCCTGTATAAGTGCGTTGTATATATCCCTGAGTTCCAGGATGTTTATTGGAAGGACGACTTCCTGACTTGACCATCTTCCCTAAAACTGTACCCCCTGTGTGACTACACCCCAAACTCTGAGGCTTGCATCTGTGGTTAGCAGAATCAAATTCTGAATCCTGAACCTCCGACCCTCGACAAGGTGAGAAGTCTGTAGCCACCACAGGAGGGAGATCCTGGCTTTTGGTGACAGACCGATCCTCAGGTGCATGTAAAGATGTGATCTGGACCATTTGTCCAACAGATCTAGCTGGAAGGGCCTCGCATGAAACCTTCCATACTGAAGCGCCTCGTAAAAGGTCACCATTTCCACAGAAGGTGAATGCACAGATGCACCGAGATCCAGGTTAGTTTCAGGACAGCCTGAACCATCGACTGGATTACCATTGCCTTTTCCAAGGGAAGGAACACTTTCTGAGACTCTGTGTCCAGTATGATTCCCAGAAAAGGAAGCCCCTGTGTTGGTTCTAGGTGAGATTTTGGTAGGTTCAGAATCCACCCATGATCCAGGAATAGTCTGGTTGAGAGACCAATGTTCTCTTACAACCGCTCCCTAAACGGTGCCTTTATCAGAAGATCGTCCAGGTACGAAATTATGTTCACTCCCTGTTTGCGGAGTAGAAATATCATCTCTGCCATCACTTTGGTGAACACCCTTGGTGCTGTGGAGAGACCAAATGGCAGGGCCTGGAACTGTTAGTGACAGTTCTGCAGTGAAAACCATAGATAAGCCTGATGAGGCGGCCAGATCGGAATGTGAAGGTACGCATCCTTGATATCCGGAGACACTAGGAATTCCCCCCCCTTCCAGACCTAATATCACCGCTCTCAGAGACTAAATCTTGAATTGGAACACTCGTAAGTACGGGCTTTGGTACTACAAACAAGTTAGAACAGTACCCCTTGTTTTGCAGATGAGGTGGAACTGGAATTATGACCTGAGTCTGTACCAGTTTTTGAATGGCGTCCTGTAAAGTTATACTTGCCTCTTGTGAAACTGGTAAGCCTGATTTGAATAATCTGTGAGGTGGGAGCTCCTGGAACTCCAGTCTGCAGCCCTGGGAAATAAGATCTATGACCCAGGGATCCTGGCACGAACTTGTCCAGATGTGACTGAAGAATTTTAGCCGGGCTCCCACCTGCCAGTCTTCTAGGCATCACGTTCCATCATCATGCTGAAGGTTTTGAGGAAGCAGAACTTGAGCCCTGTTCCTGTGAACCGTAGTTGCTGGTTTGCGTGGTTTACCTCTAGCACCTCTGGAGGCTGTAGAGGAACCCCTTAACTTGGCAGTCCAAAAGGACTGTAAATTGGGACCTGAGTAGGCCTTCCTAGCTGGGGGAGCTGCAGAAGGAAGGTATGTTAACTTACCCACAGTAGCTTTGGAGATCCATTTGTCTAGTTCATTTCCAAATAAGGCCTCGCCTGTGAAAGGGAGGCCTCCACACCTTTCCTGGAGTTCTCCACTTTCCTGGAGTACGAATCCGCAGTCCACTGGTGTAGCCATAGACCCTTGCATGCAGACACTGCCATAGCCATAGTGCATGCATTAAACAAGCCTACAGGTGGGTCCACGGTTAACTTGACTAGTTTTCTGCGCCTAGGCCCAACATGACTTATTAGCATAAACCCTTCATCTATTGTTCTCAGCTGCAATACAATACAGAGAACAATACAGCAGGGGATTAAGTCATTACAGCAGGGAATTAAGTCCGACTGGTCAGTCTCAGTTAATCCTATTAAAGGTCAAGATAAACGTGGACCCATCTGTATTTCTTTCATGGCTTCCAACATAAAATTTGTAGAGTCCGGTATATACTGTAGGAACAAGATAACTTCCTCCTGAGGCAATGTGTCTAATCCTTCAATCAGGTTGCCCGACCATTTGGCAATGGCTCTTGTAATCCACCCATGCTATAGTGGGTCTCTGAGCCACCCCAGCAGCTGTATACAAGGATTTGAACGTAGTCTCAATTTTACGATCAGCCACTACTTTTAGGGAGGCTGCACCTGGGACAGGCAATACAATTTTTCGTGAAAGCCTGGATACCGATGCATCCACTATCGGTGGATTTTCCTATTTTTTCCTATCCTCAGGATGAAAAGGAAAGGATGATAACAGCTGTTTAGGGATTTGAAATTTCCTATCAGGTCTAACTCATGGTTCCTAAAACAGGATATTTAGCTCCTTTGACACAGGTAAAGTGGCTGAGGATTTCTTTTTTATATTAAAATAAGATTTCTCACTCTCCTCTGTCACCTTATCAGGGATATTTAGAACTTCTCGGATAGCTTCTATGAGAGCCTCTATTCCCTTGCGACAGAGTACCCTCCCCTACCTCTGAGTCCACCTCAACCTCCTCCATTTCTGACCCCTCATCATCGAAGTAAGACTGCAGATAAATGGCAGGGGACTGAGACACCGGTTTGGGTACTGAGTCTCTTTTCATAAACTCAGTCATAGATTGTCTTAAGTATTGCATCTCTTTCTCGGCCCGAGATAACTTAGTAGAGATTGTGGAAATCATTCCTTTAATGGAGTCCAGCCATGCTGGTTCGGCCCCACTAGCCTGGGAAGGGACACTACATTGAGTACACACTAGTGAACCCCCTGGGGAAGAGGAACACTGTGCATTACATGAAACATACTCTTTGCCTTACATACTGTAATAATGACAACACACACACACACACACACACACACACACACACACGAAAAGGTTAAATGCACAATGAACCCACAAAGAGCCCTTCCAGGGAGACACAGAGGGAGTATGGAACCAGCACACGGTGCCCTTAACGTTAATGCCCATCTTAGCCGGGTCGCAGACTAAGTACCTAGATTAGTGACTTAGTACACTAATAATCGCTCCCCCCTACTATAACCCCCTGGTACAGCTGAGGTAATCTGGAGTCTCTCTGGAGGTGCTGCGTGTCCCTGTCAGCCAGCGTCTGTGTCAGCTGCAGAGAGAAAATGGCACTGGTGAGCTGCTAGATCCGCTCATAGTGAAGCCCCGCCCCTTCAAAAGTGCATGGTCTACCAGCTCTTTTTTATACTGGCTGTATGTGTCTAAGTGCATAAAATGGAGACAGACTCCTTTCATGGCTTTGTTGCCAGTCTGTGTATTGTGGCCCTCATTCCGAGTTGTTCGCTCGCTAGCTGCTTTTTTACAGCCGCACAAACGCTAAGCCACCGCCCTCTGGGAGTGTATGTTAGCTTAGCAAAAGTGCGAATGAAAGGATTGCAGCGTGGCTACAAAAATTTTTTCGAGCAGGTTCTGAGTAGCTCCAGACCTACTCCTAGCTTGCGATCACTTAAGACTATTTAGATCCTGTTTTGACATCATGAACATGCCCTGCGTTCGGCCAGCCACTCCTCTGTTTCCCCAGGCATGTCTGCGTTTGTAGCTAACATGCCTGCGTTTTTCAGCACACTCCCTGATAACGGTCAGTTACCTCCCAGAAACGCCCCATTCCTGTAAATCCCTCAGCGATCAGCAGTGCGACTGAAAAGTGTCGCTCGACCTTGTGTGAAACTTCACCAGCTTTTGTGAAAGTACGTCGCGCGTGTGCATTGTGTACCATACGCATGCGCAGAAGTGCAGATTTTTAGCCTAATCGCTGCGCTGCGAACAACAGCAGCTAGCGATCAACTCGGTATGACCCCCTGTGTCCGCTGTTCAGCATCTGTGTCCTTACACAGCGGGAGACGCAATTCACCCCATTTAGAAGCCATGCGTCTCCGTACCCTCATGTCGCCATAATAGCTGGCAACCCGCTAGCCAGGATGCCGGCTTAGTACTCACCACTCTTTTTTCTTCTGGCTCTGTTAGGGGTGGCGGCGTGCTGTGGGAATGTACGCTCGCCGTGGAGGGGCTTGCGAATAGTATCCTCAGGAGCTAGTGTTCTGTCAGTGGGGAATGGGACCATTAACCCTGAGAGAGGTTGGGTCGTTCCCCCTCCAAAGTCCCACGAAGCAGGCAGAATGGTGCCATCCAGTCCTGCCTGAAAACAACAAACACTAAAAATAAATGCAGAAAACTCTTCAGGAGCTACCAGAGACATGACCGGCTCCTCCGGGCACATTTTCTAAACTGAGTCTGGTAAGAGGGGCATAGAGGGAGGAGCCAGCACACACTATCAATTTCTTAAGGTGTCCATGGCTCCTAGTGGACCTGTCTATACCCCATGGTACTAAATGTATTCCCAGTATAACCTAGGACGTAAGAGAAAGTATAATGTCTCTTTAGCACCACAAATGTATTAAACACACCATTCAAATTATGCCCCCCAGTTCACATTATAACCAGTAGCGGATCTTGCCACGGGCAAGCAGGACTTTTGCCCAGGGCACCGCCTTCCGGAGGACACCGGCGCCATCCGGAGGACACCGGCGCCATCCGGAGGGTGCCGTACCATGGCAAGATCCGCTACTGTGCCCCCGGCCACGGTGCCCTCCGCTGGTACCCCGCTGTAAAGGGAACCAGACGCTACGCGTCTAGTTTCCCTTCGTGGAGGAGACCTTTGCTGTGCGGTGCGCGATGACGTCATCAACGCACCGCACAGCATTGTGGCACAGACGCTAGGGGTCATAATTGACCTCTAGTGTCTATGCTGATCCGAGGAGAGGAGCGGCGCCGGCGGAGATCTGCAGCGGTCTGGAATCAGGAGCGGGGATAGTAAGTATACATTTTTTTTTACTCTTTCAGCGGCGCTACAGGGGGCACAAATGGGGGTGTAACTGACCACGCCCCCGTATGAAGCCACACCCCTATCATTTAGCGCGGGCGCCACAAGGGCAAGAACCGGCCCTGATTATAACACACAGAAATCCCAGTCCGAATACAGTGCTCCCCATGCTGATGATGTACTATAGCTATTCGTGTGGGTCTCCATTCCTTGCTGCCCTGTTGTTTATTTGGCTCTGTAAACAATACAGTATAATGCAGTCAATAACAGTAATATTAAAACAGCAATCCTACATACATTTTTTTTAACGATTAATTTAAGTTACTGTAATTCTACATATGCAGTCATGTGTTTTCAACGTTCTCCTATAAATAATTATTTCTTACCAAAATAACTCGGGAGCCTATGGGGCATATTTACGGAATCCGGTCAGGATCCTGGCAGTTGGGATATGACCCGTGAATCCTGTCACGGCTCGCAATGCTGGAGCTGGCATCCCAACATGCATCATAATGCTGGTGTCGGAATCCCAAATGCCGGGATCCCGAGCGAATGACTACAAGGTGCAAGGTGGGTGTGGGGGGGGGGGGGTGCGGTAGGTTAGGATGCAGGGGGAGGGTTAGGGTTAGGCTGTGGGGTGGGAAGGTTAGAGTTAGGTTGCGTGGAGGAAGGGTTAGGTTTAGGCACCACCAGGGATTATTATGGTTAGGTTTTGGGAGAGGGAGAGTTAGGTTAGGCTGCAGATTTAGGCTGTAGGTTAGGGTTAGTCACCACCGATGAAGGTTAAGGTTATGCTGTTGAGGGTGTGTGGTTAGGGTCAGGCTGCAGGTGAGGTTAGGGTTAGTGATTAGGTTTAGCATACTTACCTGCTAGGTGTCAGGATCCTGAGCGTCGGGATGCCACTGTCTGTATTTTGACTGCAAGGATGCCGATACCGTCACTTATTTACTAAAAGTGGATTTTTATCAATGTAAATCGATCTCAATTGATGTTATGTTTCAGGGGCTTTGACACACAGATGATTTTTAAATGTGTGTTTTGGCCCCTGAAATATACCGTCCATTTAGATTGATCTAAATTTCTGAAAATCATCTTTTAGTAACTATATGCATTTGTCTATGCATGGCAGTTTTGGCTGTCAGGCAAGTACTGTACGTAGGCTTTCAGACTTTCAGAATATCATTAGATGACAGATGGGGAAGACAGTAGTAGAGACAGAGGCATAACTAGAAATTTGCGGAGCCCACAGCAAAATTTTGAAAGCCCCCCACCCCCCCTCTCCTCCAGCTTCCAGAGAGACACTTCTCTCCACAGCACTCTGCTGAAGTGGGGCATGCCTTGTGCTGTTGGTTCATCTGTATTATAGTGGTCTATTTACTAAGCCTTGGATGGAGATAAAGTCGCTGAAGATAACGTACCAGCCAATCGTCTCGTAACTGCCATGACGCAGGCTGTGTTCGAAAAATGACAGTCGATTGGCTGGTACGTTAGCTCCAGCGACTTTATCTCCATCCAAGGCTAAGTAAATAGACACCTTAGCACCTTATGCTGTTGGTAATGTAATATATACTGGGAGAGAGCACCCTATAATATTCGTGTCAGTCCTCCTTTGTTATTAGTTTGCATTATATAGTGTGCAGGAAGGGTGCGCTGCAGTCACGTTGTTATGTTACTTTATGTAGCCAGTCTTGACTGGCTCTCTGCTGTGAAGGATTTAGGGGCAGATGTATTAACCTGGAGAAGGCATAAGGAAGTGATAAAACATCCAAACCTCCTCCCAGTGGGAGGGGTACCTTTCCGATATTTCAAAAAATTTAAAACCGGGACACAATACACAATAGGGGTAATTCCAAGTTGAACGCAGCAGGAATACAGAAAACAAATACAAATCGCGTGAGGGCGCTTCTATAGTAGCAATAGGAGTCTCTAAAAGTCACAAACTCATAAGGGTGATGATATCATAGTTACGTTCCTGTGATAAACTTGTCAGCTTGCGTGTAATAGTATCTTTTCCTCTATTTTTCTCCTCACAGTGATTCTCCTCTCTGTGTCCAATAATGATTTTCATGCAAAAAAAAAAGGGATTGCCAATATCTCATGCAATACGTCTTTAATCTTTTGTATGTTAAAATTCCAATTTATAAATCATACATAAAATTCCAGCTCTGTAACTAACACACTTTGGGCAGAGAAAAATCAAGACTTAGTGTGAATGGGATAATTACCAGCTCATTCGATAACATTAGTTTTCAAATAGATGTTTATGCAGTCAGATGGCCACCCGGGAGGCACAGCCCTGCTAAAGGTAATCAGGTCACTCACACGCCGCACCGGAAATCTCTGTACCTGCCAACGCGTTTCAAACCTATTCCAGGTTCTTTTTCAAGGTAAGTGTGCTCACTTGTGTTCTAAAAGGGCTTTAAATACCCATATCCACCAATGAAAAGACAAATTCTCAATTAGCAGCACCTGTATATGGCAGCTTCCATGTGTTAATACCTGTTGCCATACCAACCATATTCTAACAGTGCTTAAAACAGACCCAAACTTTACTCAAATTCCGGCTACCTCAACACCGCTGGAGGTCTCTTCAATAATCCCACTATAAGTTGCTAAAATGAATCTAATAAACCACTCAGCGGAGATCCACTGATCACAGCATTCCTGCGTCTCCATGGCAACCAAAAAGTGCCGCGACGTCATATCCGAGGGCGGCAGATAATAATGATTTCAAACTGGCCACTTCCTTCATCGTTGTCACGGCAACAACCCATGCCGTGAAGTCACTTCCGGGTGTGGTGAGCAGCGGCATACCCGCTCGCCCTAACACCCCTTCCGACGTTGCTATGGTCACCAACCACATCGTAACGCCGTGACCACGGCAACACATCTTGCTATGGGAGTACTTACGGAGGTGGAGTACAGCAGTAAACCCAGTCGCCCAGGCACCACTTCCGACGTTTCCATGGTAACTAGCCATGTTGTAGCGTCATATCCGGAAATAGATGCTTCTGATAGTATATTGCCCAGCAACTTCTAACACTGAGTGGGATATAATAAAATTAATCCTAACTGTGTCAATACTTAAGAATTAAATAGACAAATTGAATGTCATTCAACATATTAACAGCCCTCAATAGGTGTTGAGGTGCTAGAACTACACAAAATGATCATATAAAATACGTTAAAACCAAACAGAATACTTAGGAAGTATTCCAAAACCTCATCAAAGATAAATTCCTCATCAAAGATAAATTCCAATCGATCCATATAATTAAACTTAGTTTAACCTGGGACATCTTGTTATTTCTATACACAGTGTTCTTAATTTCTCTTTCCAATCCTGTTTCTAAGTCTTTTCCATACAATTCCTTCTTGAAGTTACGATGTTACAGGACATTGTTGACGTTCCAGGTCTAAATCATAGTCCACATAAAAATAGGATCAGTTCCATAAAATCCCGTGAGACATTTTCCACCTCTGTCACTTCTTCATATCGATCATAGAGTTCCTAATAAAGGTACATATCATTTAAAAACTAGAAAATATATGTATAAAAACACAAAAATAAACAGAAAGGTTAAATGAACCATTTGAGCTCAAAATCTATATTGATGCCCCCAGGTGTCAGAGTATTATATTTATATATCATTTCCATTTCAGTTTTTGTCAGTAACTCTGAAAGATTTCTTTGCTGGTGATTACATTTCACTTTTCTCAAACCTACAAACCGTACAATAAGTCGGGGATCACAGTTATGATACAGCCTAAAATGATTTGCTAAAGCATGAGTTTCAACTCCCTTCCTTAGATTCCTGACATGTTCAGCAATACGTACTTTCAGTGCCCTTAATGTACGCCCTATGTAAAAAAGATGACATGGGCACTCTACTGCATAGATAACGTTCTTTATGTTACAGGTGATAAAATCTTGTATGTCGTGAACATGACCGTTGATCTCTATATTTTCTAATTTTTTGCCTATGTCTGTCCTAATTTCTTTGCACCCTATAAAACAACCGCACCTATAAAACCCCCTCGTATTGATCCTACCCACTTTCTTTGTGGGTGGAAGATCACTATGAACCAACTTGTTCCTTAAATTAGGGGCTTTCCTATATATAAATATAGGTCGTTCGGGTAGAACTTCCTTTAAGATCGGGTCTTTCTTTATAATAGCCCAGTGTTTTCTAAAGGATCATTCCAGAGTCTTATGTTGCGAGTTGTAGCCTGTTATGAATGCAAATTCGAAGCGGTTAGTAGTTTCCTCTTTCGGGACTTTCGTCTCCAGAAGGGAGTTTCTATCTAATCTAGCCACTTCTTCTTTAGTTGTTCTTACTGAGAATTCTTCATAACCACATCGATTGAACCGTTCTTCCAGAATATCTGCTTGTTGTCTATATATTGCATCTTCCGAGCAGTTCCTTTTAACTCTTTTAAATTGACTGTTAGGTATTGAATTCAGCCAATTTACATGGTGGCAACTGTTCCTATCTATATAGGTCTGACAATCAGTAGGTTTAGTATATGTCTTTGTACAGAGTTTACCTTCCTGAGTATATATAGTTAAATCTAGAAAGTCCACCATTTCTGTACTGATTTTAAAGCTGAATTCTATATTAAGAACATTGGTGTTAAGATAGGTACAAAATTCTTCCAGGAGTGATCCTTCTCCCCTCCATATGAAGATCACGTCATCTATATAACGTCTCCATGACACCAGGTTCGCCCCAAATGGGTTAGATTCCCAAATGAAATCATTTTCCAAATTTGCCCATGAAGATGTTGACATAGCTAGGGGCAAACCTGGTGCCCATCGCTGTTCCTATCTTTTGGAGGAAAGAAATCTCCATTGAATTTGAAGTAGTTATTCAAAAGAATAAGTTTCACTCCATCAGTGATGAATTTCTGAACAAGGTCATCTAAATCACTTTTACTCAAAAAATCTGTCACCACTAGACAACCAGCCTCTTGATTGATGATAGTATATAAAGACCTGACATCCGCTGTTACTAGATGCATGCCTTCTTCCCATGGTATTGTTGGTAAGTATGTGAGGAGATCCTTAGTATCCTTCAAATGTGATCTGTTTTTGATCACCAAAGGTTGCAAAAAATGGTCTATCATCGCTGACAGGTTAGCTGTAGGGGAATTAATACCGGAGACTATAGGGCGTCCAGGGGGGTGCTTAGGATCCTTATGCACTTTCGGTAATAAATATATGACAGGGATAACAGGATCTTTAGTCAAAATGAATTCTTGCTCCTTGGCATTCAGAACTTTCAGTTCCCCATATTTCTTCACCAAGGACTCTAACTTAATTAGTATTTCATTCGTCGGATCCGCTCTTAACTTGTGGTACGTAGTACGATCTCCTAGATGTGTCTCAACTTCTTTAGTGTACCACTCTCTGTCCATGAGTACTACCCCGCCGCCTTTATCGGCGGGCTTTATGACTAAATCAGAGTTGGTTTTTAACCCTTTAAGGGCTGCTCTTTCCTTGAATGTGAGGTTACATTTAACCCCATTGTTCTTAATATTTTTAAGATCTTCCTGTACTAAACCCATAAATGTCTCCATATGATTACCCTTCATATCTGGGGATAAAAAACTGATTTTGGTCTAAACTGTGTTTCTCCAATTAATTTGGTTTCTCCCAATGTTCTTACTGTATCTTTAGAAAGAAAGAATTTCTTTAAACATAGCTTCCGAATAAATCTGTGGATATCAATAAATGTAGCAAATTTGTCGATGGAGGTGGTAGGGGCATATTTGAGTCCCTACTCTAATACAGAAGTCTCAAATCTCGACAATGTATGTGAACTGATATTAAAGATCTTTACACCTCCTGTTTCAGTACTTGAGGATGGTATGGTGTCAGTATTATCGGCCATATCGTTTTGTCCCTGATCTAAGGTAATAGGAGATCTTACAGTCTCTCCTTCACCCGTTGTCCTAACTTTGTTCCTCTTGTTCTTACCTTTCGTACGAATTCTCTTTCTAGGTTTTTTATTTTTTACACCCCCCCTTTTACCTCTTCAAGTTCTATAATGGGGATTTATCTGAAATGAGGTCGTCTCGTTCCCCTCTCTAAAAAATTCCCCTCTCTGCTTAGGGGAGCATACCGATTCCTTTGTAACTGGGGTGTATTTTGGGCATCGTTATTTTCCCTCCTCCATCTATATCCATCGGTCCTTTCTTCTGATCTATCCCTATGTGATCTATAATGATCTTTTCTTTCGGGTAAATTATAATGTCTATCCATTCTGTTTCTATTATTCCCTCTTGGATAGTCTCTAATCCTTCTTCTCTTTTGTTTGTTTCTGTCCATCCGATTGGTTACCCTCTCTTGGCTTCTATCTCTACGGGGACCCCTCTTCTTATTGGTATAAGTTTGCCATTTATCTACTCTAGGTGGAGAGAGTCTCTGGAGACATCCAATTCCCCTGTTTCTTCTCGTAATTTCTTTTCTTTCTTATCTCTAATGAATTTTCTCATTTTCCTGTCCACAAGGACTTTCTCGTTCTTTTTAATATTAGCTTCAATTCTCAATTCAAACTCTTTATAGTCAGTGAGATCCGAAAATGGGACTATTAGATTTTTGTATTTCTTAATCTCTATATCAAGATATTCTAGTTCTCTCCTTCGTTCTTCTATGATTAGATTCATAAGAGCATAGGAACAGTTACTTATGATTCTGTCCCACTCCTCCTTGAAGACCTCAGATGCACTATCAAAGGAGGCTTTTTTGTTGATTTGTAAGCCCCTAGGAATAATTTGGCTGGAGACATACTTTTCTAAAGTGACAGTCTCCCACCATATCTTATTTTCTTTCATGAGAGTAGTTTCCAACTTCCGCATGATATTTTCAAAACTCTCATCTAACATTTCTACAAAAAGCAGCAGGAATTCTGTTAGCAATTGGGCAAAACCATGTGCACTGCACCCACGGTAGTTACGACACTGAGTAGAGAATATACTGCACCTCAAGAACAGATCTCTTTGCAAAGCCTCTCTTCCCACTACATCATATGCAAAGTGACCTTTGTTGCCATGGTAAGATTATACTGTACAAACAAATTCGAATAATTATGAGTCCTTTATATCAGTCAAACAAAACAAACAAAGAAAAAAGGGAAATTACATAGGACTGGTGAAGTAAGATAGTTATACAGTAGGTCTCAAATAGAGGCACTAGGGGTTTGCAATAAGTTTACAAATAAAGTGAACATTACTTTTTTTTAGTATTCAGCAGAGTCTATGCAGAGTTTTATATACTCAAACCATTTGGTAAAGCAGCTGAAGCAGGTATGTCTTCTATATGCCGGATGAAGGTCTAAACTGTCACTTCCAGTGACTCAAAATGAATCCCACGCATCTTGCACTTGATTTTTGGGAACACAAAGAAGTTGCAGTGGGCAAAGTCTGGACTGTATGACGAATGACCAAGTTCCTGTGTGTGTTCATGGGACATAAAATCCAACCCTTTAATGGACTTGTGAGCAGGTGCATTGTCATGATGGAGAAGAGCATCAGGAGTGCAAGTTCTTGGATAGCGTCTGGAAATGGCTTCTAGCACTTGCAGCAGGCATTGGCTGGCGTACCAGTCCCATTAACAGTGTGCTGCTGCACAAGTGATACAGTAGCTACATGACCAGTCTAGGCCACAAAAACGGCCACTATCTACTTGGCCAATCTGCTTTCATGCTGGAACTTCTGTGGCAGCATGCCTTTAATTAGGGTCCACTGGGTCGACTGTTGTTTGGTTCCAGGGTCAAAACTGTAGATCCAATATTCATCAACACTGATGATATTCCAGAAAGAGTTTGAGCAACCACCATCAAACCTGTTCAGCATGCTGCGGCACCAAGTCACCCAAGCATCCTCCTGCTCTTGAGTCAACTGATGGGGCACCCATCATGCAGAAACCTTGCATTGTAATAAGAAGTTTGGTATATAATAAATTAAATTGAAAAGTAAGACAAGGTGATGAAAATCAACTTTTCACAAAGATAAGGCTAAATTTCCAAAGCAAGCTGGCAATTCTTGGCAGGAGTCAGGTGAAAATTAAAAATGGTACTTGCATTAGGGAAGAACCATTGATCACCATACAATACAGACACCATGTTATTGTTTGCCATACAATATAGTGTACATACCATTAATGTCCATATAATACAGGGAGCATACCAGTGACCAGCATATAATATAGAAACAGTTGTAATGACTGCCATAAATTCAGAAAGCATCCCACTGACCACTATGCAAAGCGTGCATCATCCCAGTGACCACAATGCAATAAGAAAAACATCCTAGTGACTGCAATATAATGAACAATTTTGTGTGCGCATAAAGTATCATCAATAAATTAACCTTTTCACAAAATTAACTCCTGCAACATTATTGTAACAATACCATTCAACATAATTAACCCCTTTATAAAATCTTTAACTCTCTGATCCCAATAATTAATTTATTACATCAACTAATTCCATATGTATTTATTAACACACTTTGTTAAAACCTTCTTCAGTCTCATAAATAAAAACCCTTACCTCAATTAACTGCATTAAGTACATTAACCCCTTCACTCTCATAATCAGGGTGAAACTACCATTGGTGCAGTAGGTGCATTGCACCGGGTCCCCTGAGGGCTAAAGGGCCCACTGCTATACAGACTAGCAATGAGTTATCACTTGCATTGCCAAACAACCCCCCCCCCCTGCCACACACACACACACACACACACACACACACACACACACACACACACCCCCCCGCAGACTATTTTGAGCAATGTCGGATGAATGGCCCAGTGCAGAGAGCAGGATGGACCCTTTACCTTAGGGAGGTAGGACTGACCTTGTGTGTGCCATACTGACAGAGGAGTCCGGCCACATATCAGTGCTGATGATTACAGCCACATACTGTCTCTAATTAACAGACAGCTGTACATTTTTTTCTGATTTACTGCTGTCTGTGAATTAAATGCAACTCACAACCGGTGTAACTGGCACGATCAGAAACTGCCTGACCAAGTGCCAAACTGAGAAAAGCACAAGTGGTGGGGTACCCTGTCACAGACAGAGACCGCTGTGTTCCTGCCCCAGCAAGGTACATGCCCCCTATTCTCCACACCGCGCAGGACATTGTGCTTGTACCCCTTTCACCCACTGCATTCCCTTTTCCCCCTCGCCTCCCCTTGCGTTCTGTTGTTACCCTCTGCCTCTCTATGTCAACCTCTGCCTCCCCCTGCATTACGCTGTCACACTTTGCCTCTCCTTGTCACCTACTGCCGTGTGGCATATTATGAACTTGCGTTGGGGTGGAGTAGGGTTGCCCAAATGATTCTTTTGCACCTGGGCCCACCACTCACAAGTTCTGCCACTACCCACAATAAAACATAATCACCATAACTAACCCCCTTATTCTTAACATCCCCCATCCTTAATTAGATGTTTTTCATATCTCTATGCTTTCTCAGCTGCTGCTGAGCTATGTTTTCTATTCAGTAGTGATGTTACTCCTGTTTCTGCTGGCACACAGTGCAGTCTTATTATGAAGGACCTGCTGTGGCTGTGGGGAGTTTGCTTATGAGATTGGACGTATAGAGAGGAAACAGGGATCATGTACTATAGCAATGAGCTGCAGGGCCCCTACATATGCAGGAATAAAGGCAGGCAATTTATATGGGCAGCTGCAGTTGCACACTCCTACAGACTGCCTTTGAGCAGTGCATACATGTTTAAAAAACAGAGGACTAAAAAAACACACAAGGTGGACCCGAATGGCCACATGAGGCCAATTTCCCACTGATAAAAGCCCTGGGGCTATCAGTGGACAGTCTGTTCCTGTACATAGTGGATTGCAGTGTAGGGACCCAGATCTTGCACTGGAGAACCATTATAATGTACCCATATATAAAATACTATGAATCATTATTACCTACCAATAAGCTCAATATCTGAAATTTCCTTTGCTAAAATAAGTTACTGAAGACTATCCCTCTGAGTCCAAATATATCTGCCTATTTTAGAATGTGCGGTAGTCATACATAACTTCATTCACAACCTAATGTTTCTCATTCTAACAAAATGATACGCTCTTTCCACTTTTAAAATAGCACATTACTCTCATGATTGCATGAGACAATCCATCAGACTAAAATTCACATTAAAATTAAACAGTGAAAAAAAGCTACACAAACCACTTAAGCGCTCTCATTATTATTGCCCTTGCAACCTGAGGCCACTGGAGAATTTCTAATTTAGTCAGCATTATGCAGTTTGAAGTGTTTCATGTTCTGCATGGGAGCAGGCTGCAATTCAAATATCAGTGGCCATGAAAAATATGCACATACGTTTAGTATTAAAATCTCCAAGGGCATAAACTAAGAGACGGGCACATGTTGCTAGGTGAGATGGATACTTTTACTGAATCAATCATTTGGACATCATTTATCACCATTTTATTTTTTTGCCAAAGACAATTAATTTCCATTTGTTGAAGAGTTTTATTATGTATGCACATCTTGGAAAGGTAATAAGTTCCAAACCTTTGACGCTTAGTGCAACACACCTTTGTTAGATACTGTTGTGGCACATACAACTTTCCCACTGACAGTGCATTTCAGATAAGAGTAAATGCTTATTTTATCAAGTTCGGGGCATAGGGATCATTTCTCCCTCATTGTATATTACAGCAGTTATTATGCTATTATCTCTCATTGGGTTCTCTCATTAAAAGTGCCGATCATAGCATTAACTGCCTTATTTAAATTCTCCTTTGCATCTGTGGTACATGAATATTTCTAACTCTTCCATTTCAGGTTATAATAGTTACTTGTCTATATGCTATGACATTTCAATGTAGCCAAGACATATCCATTTTCACTGAAACAATAAAATAATACATTATGTACAAAGCATAAATCAAAATTCTATAAACTATTCAGTGAATAAAATAAGTGCTTTGATTACAGTAAATAGATAAGTAAACAAGTGCTCACAGATTTGGATTTTACTAAACTTGTTATTAATCTATATAATTCAGTTTATTAAAATCTAGCTGGCTTTTAAAGCAAGAGACCATATTGGCTTGAGTTGGCATAACTTTGTTAAACAGTATCTGTTTGTTAGTACTGTATAACTATGCCATCAGATTTGTATGGCTAAAAAACAAAACAAAATCTGAAGCACTTTAACTGTGTATAATAAAACAGCACAAGTATTGAGTTTTAGCTGTTACTTCAAAGTTTATTTAATTAACAAATGCATGAAATTAGTGAGCCCTCAGTCATTGCTGGAGTATAAGTTATTGACATAAAATATAAACAAAAAAAAGACTAGCATTTTTTTTTTTTTAAAAAGACACATGGTTATAATATTATGAAAGCCATTTCTGTATTAATTCCGGATGAACTGGATTAGGTGGAGTCTGCAGAGCAGTAGGCAGTAGTCCAGTAAGAAATTCCAGTGAGGTTAGAAGATTGAGATTATTTGTGACAACCTCAATGAGATATGGGCATGTACTAGAAATATAATTTCTATGTAGATGACTTTGTAAGAGAACTTTTATAAGAAATGAATAACCTTCAACAGATAATGAACTTATATTTCAGTACCAATGACTCTGGAACAGGTACGCTGGAGGTAGTATAAAGTTTAAGAAATAAAGTGGTCTATTTTTCAAAATGCTAATTATTTTGATTCTTAACACACTTGTGATTAGCTTTATGCCTGCTTAGCCTTCAAATGCCTTCTAGTTCATGGTATTAAGCGTCTTGATTCTAGTCAGTCAAGCAGCACAACACAATTTAATCAATATAGCAGATATAAATTGCCTATATATCAACCTCCAAAACACGCTTCACAGCTGTTGGAAGCCATCTTTACATGGTGAAAATGGCAAAACCAAATGTGACTCCTAAATCCAGTGGTTAACATGATTTGCCATGCTTAAATTACATTCAAAGGCAATATTACTTTCTATAGGGCTATGAGAGTACAGTTAAAATTGATTGAAACCACTCTCATCTCCAGCATCTGTAATGATTACCTTGCATGAGGAAAACAACATGAAAGCTGCCACTTGCAATTTGAATATATATGCTTCCACTATTTCTTCCTTACTCTCACTTTATTACTGAAGATGCTTGCACCATTATGAAAAGATTTGCAAACTAGTTGTTGAAATCCAAGCAATTGTTTGAAAATTCCAGGAAATTCGTCAGTGTTTGCAAAGGTTCAAAGATTCAACCTCAGAATAAAAGTTATCACACAGGGGCATGGTTTTTCAAAAAGATTTGAAGCTGTTCAATAGGTTTTAAAGTTTTTAAATAGCTTTCAAAGTCCATCAAACATATCTGATTTCTGAATGTTGAATTGTGAAATACAGATCACAAATCATAAATAAACTGCCAAAAAGTTTGAGGCTATCAAAACGACCCATTTCATATTAATCAATATTATTATTTTTACTTAGTGTCTATTTCTTTTCAATGTTATTATTTACTTTTTGCAAATGCTTTTGGAATGCCTTGCCACCCTTCCTGCTGTGTGCCAACAATAATCAATGATGAACCAGTGATCTCTCTGCATTATCTGCCTTTACTGATGATATCTCAATAGATCCATCCTGTACCCGATTTTACCTTAATTTTGTGAATGCAATCATTAAAAATTACAAACATTGATAAATAGACTCCTAAAAATAAAATTTCCAAGTCTAAAAATATACTGGTAGGTTACCTGACTCCCGACCGAAGAAATCTATCCTAGTGTGTATGCATTTACACAAAACATGTGATAGGGAATATAACTGT
This sequence comes from Pseudophryne corroboree, assembly GCF_028390025.1. Taxonomy (NCBI): domain Eukaryota; kingdom Metazoa; phylum Chordata; class Amphibia; order Anura; family Myobatrachidae; genus Pseudophryne; species Pseudophryne corroboree. Next base: position 426,793,839 of record NC_086448.1, read on the forward strand.
ACTCCACTGGGGACAGAGACTGCTGTGAATGACTATAAATCTGTTAAATGCTGTTGAATAAATGCACTATATAAATAACTGGTAATAAATAATAAAGGCATACTCATTAAGAGATGCCAGTTATATCCCATATACAAGAATGACTGAGATAGATTTGTTACTCATATACTTTACAAGTAATGTAAACTGGGCTGCAACATTAGGAACTCTATTTGTCATGTATGTGATACGCAGAATAAGAAATAAGAACATATGAGAAAGGACTTTTGGTAACTGCAACTACAGGAGTGATAGGTAAGGCAAAAAAACAAAAGATAATGCATGGAAATATAACATTTTATCCAAGAAAGTTTACAAAAGCCAAAGCCAGAAAAAAGAAATTAGTTCAGAGTCATACTCATGATCAACCATCTCAAAGAGATGACAAAGGAGTTGTATACCCTGTACTGTATGTTTTGTTGTTAGCAGATCAATCCAAACAGACTTGTTTTCAGCTAGGGATTTCCCATAACACTACATAAAAAAAAACGAATTATTAAGACCAACCATTTTATGGAAAACACATTATCTTTCTGCTCTTCCTCACTTATTTTCTTGCTCATAGGTATTCTATGTCAGGTTCTTGGATCATTGTGGGTACAATGATTGGGACCACTGGGTTACATTGATGATATGGGTGATGTCTGGTATAAGCCTAATGCACTCATATGCAGAATAGGAAATAAGAATAAGAAATTATGGGTGAAGTCTCTGGTATAAAGAGGCAGAACTGAATAACACCATGAAGACACGGTAATGAATATCTGGCTATTATAATTAGCAACTCAGGGGTCTAAGTACTAAGCCTTGGATGTAGATAAAGTCGACAGAGATAAAGTACCAGACAATCAACTCCTAACTGTCATTTATCAAACACAGCCTGTGACATGGCAGTTACTGTAGGAGCAGATTGGCTGGTACTTTATCTCCGTCGACTTTATCTCCAGCCAAGGCTTAGTAAATAGACACCATAGTCTCCAAACACTTGTAGACTGAGTGTATATATATATATATATATATATATATATATATATATATGTGGACAAAAGATGAGGTGCTACTTTTTGATCTAACCTCACCACAAAGTTAAGCTATTCGATTCCTCTTTTACATCCTTATGAACGCTGTATTATTCTTTTGTGCATTTTAAACTTTTAAAGTATTTTTTACCCTCTGTGCTAAAGTGATACTTCAAAGTTTTTTAAGTAATATATATGTTTTTATGTTACTATGCTCTTTTCTTTTCTTTTTTAATTTTTAATTTTGATTTTTTCATATGGGTCATATATATATTTTTTTATATGAGCTTGTGTGTTTTTACAACCAGTTTTGTATAGTGCGTTCCATTGCAATAAATTTGTACACATTTTTTATATTATTATTCTGCTTTTAGCATTACTCGGCACCTTTGGTCGCTCTCTACTACCTCATCTTTTGTCCACATAACCACTTTCATAGGTAACGGTACCAATACCTATATTTATTTGAGGTAACGAGCTGACACCCTGATATACTGCAGGGAGTGCCAACACATTAAGCAGTTTTTTACACACTACTTGCAGGGTTCCCATCCTAGTGTTAACATACAAGATACTGCATCCGTGGCGCTGATATCTTTCCAGTACACATATATATATATATATATATATATATATATGTATATATATATACACACAGAAAGAAAAAAAAACCACAGCACTCACCACACCAGAAGCGGGGCACAGCTATGCACTTACCACTCACAGGGTGGGGTGCATGTAACACAGCACTCTCCACCTCAAAAGCGGGGTACACAGCTGTACTTACCACTCACAGGGCGGGGTGCATGTAGCCCATGACCACATCGCTCTAATAAATACAAACAAAGAACCCAGCACTCACCAAAGTAAACTCACTTATCCTCAACAATTCAATAAAAAAATGATGGGGGTTTAGTTAGTGGATTGGCCAATGCACGGAAGCCTGCATACCGATTTTCAAGGTACCCCACCTTTATGCAGGTCCTACACTATCACAGAGTCTGTGATAGTGTAGGACCTGCATGAAGGTGGGGTACCTTGAAAATCGGTATGCAGGCTTCCGTGCATTGGCCAATCCACTAACTAAACCCCCATCATTTATTTATTGAATTGTTGAGGATAAGTGAGTTTACTTTGGTGAGTGCTGGGTTCTTTGTTTGTATATATATATATATATATATATATATATATTTTAAACTGTAGTGGGGAACTGAGATTATATTTAGGGAGGTTCCTTAAATGAATGGCCAAGCTGGAACTGGATGGTGACTGGACTGGGACTGGTATTGGAGCCGGACTGGAACTGTGTAAGTGGGATACTAGGCTGGAACCTGCTGTGCTATTTACCGGGCTGGGACCAGCTATGCTAGTTACTGTGCTGGGACTGGTGATGCTTGATGTCTGACTGGGACCTGCTGTGCTGGATGCTGTAGAGGGACTAACTGCACTGAATGTAGGCATTCTACAGAGTACATGAGAGGACCACTGAGCTGGCTGAACTGATGTAACTGGTAGTAACAGCAGAACAGAACTGAGTTGGAGTCAGAATAGAACAGGCTGGAAACAGAACTGCTGAGGTTAGTAGTACTGTTGATCAGTTCAGCATAGTAAGCTGCACTGGTGGAAGCACAACTAGGTGAGAGGCTTGCAGCAGCACAGGTGGTAAAATTAAGAGAAAAGTCCAGAAGCAGAGCATTGTGTCTCTCCTGGAGAGGGTCTTGTTGGGAGATATGCAGGGCCGTCTTTTTGTATGGGCTCAATGGGCACTTTTCCAAGGGCCCCAGGAGTCTAAGGGCCTCAGGCTGATAGCTGAGGGTCCCCTCTTTCCAGGGGTACCAGATTTTTGAAAATCGGCCCTGGGGAACCTGAGATATCCATCTTCAAAGCAGTGGTCCTCATCTGAGCCTGTTAATTGCTTTTCCCATCCAGATATCTCGGGTTCTGTCTGACTTAGAGTTTTCTGAGGGTATACTCCAAAAGCTGTGACTCTCCCCTTTCACTGGACACTGGTAGCTTGTCTCTACTATGCCCAGAACCAGAGATACTGTATCAGCCTTCCAGCTTCACATGCCTGGTTGCAGTTTTATATATTCATTGTGGACTGCTCTGACTCCTGAACTCTGATCTCCAAGTCCCCAGTACCTCCTCAAAGGTGGGACTCTCTAGTGTTTTACCCCATTGAAAGCTAATAAATCTATTTCCAGGAACTGGAGATACTGTATCTGCAGTTAAGCAAACTGCCCTCCCACGGGAAAATTATGAATATTAAGCCCACTCTGCTATTCACGCCTCCCCTACGTATTAAACACTGCCTAACACCCTATAAGTCATGTACCAGGCCCCCTTCATTCAGCCTGATGCCCCTTCTACAGTTTAGTGTTCACCCTCTTGCCCCATCTCCCACCATCTGTGCAGTAAAGGAGGAATTAGCAGAAACGACTGCTCCAGGTCCTACATGCTGAGCGGAAGAAAGAACACCTCTACCACCTGCAGGACATCAAAGCTGCTGATGATAGCACCCCCCACCCCTATCGCTGGAGGCTGGGTAGGGGCCCCAGTGCATTGCTTTGCCCAGGGGCCTACAATGCAGTTAAGATGGCCCTGGAGATATGAGATGGGAGATGGCCTGTAATATCCTAAACCTATTCCCTCTGGTGTCCTTGGAGTACAAGGTATTCCTTTTTAAGATGAGACTTTCTTCTCTGAAGTGAGATTATGAAGATCCTAAAATATCAAGTATACCATGTAAAATTAAATTTAACATAATAAACTAAAGGGGTTTTTCAGAAATGGATGCAGATCTTGCTTCCACAGCAACATCTGTGTCCATCCACTCACATGCTGGGGTCAGCCCAGCATAGGACAAGACCGCTCAGCATGTGTATGGCGTCACCCCGCATTGCGTCTGCAATTTGATTTGTGGACGCATCAATTTAAGGTTGAAACCCTGATTTGTGTATGTTTATTTGATTATAAAAAATAAGAATTTAGCCAATATTTTAAAGAACAGTTTTCAACTGGCACCAGTGGCAGCTCAGAGGAGGGGATGCAGCACAATCCAAAATTCAAATAGGGGAGACACACCAACTGCCAGTGAGTCAGTTTGAAATGGCAGTTGGTGTGGCTCCCCTATTTAAATTTTGGACTGCACTGCAGCCCCACTGACTGGCGCTATTTTTTTTTATTTGTCCTGGGCTCCATCAACCCAAGTAACTCCACTATGGGGAATAAATAGGGTGAAACATAAGCATAAAGATAACTAAAGATCATCTGAAGCTTATCAGAGTACATGTGTAACCTGATAGAAAAAGACTCAAACTGTGGATCAAAAGGAAAGTCAATGCAGGTCAACATGCAACAATACTCATAATAATGATAGTTTACAAACAGTGAGTATTCAAAAGCAACTCAGCTGATCTCAGTACAGAGAGAATTATTGAAAAACAAAATATGGATAATAAAACCCCTAAGGAATCCACATCCTGGATTCTGCCTGATACATGTGACTATCATTAAAAAATAAACCAGAAAGACATGCAGTAAGTGCAGTAAAGAAAGTTAAAAATTAATAAACACAGTGGAGTGAGACTTCCGGTTCCGGGACCCATGGAGTGAGCCGCACGCTGCAGGAGCTCCGTCCCGCCGCCCACCGCAATAAACCTTTTCAAGGCTGTTACAGCCTCTACATCACCCGGCATACCCTCTGCAAACTCTGCGGTCAGCATGGACCGCTATGTGACACCCATGGCTGCGGCTACCCAGGCTCCTGCAGGCGTAAATGCGAGGCTGGAAAAGCGCCGCGCGGGAACCAACATGGCGCCTGGCGCCGGCCCTGAAGTCACCTCCCCAGCCTCCAAAAAAGTCGCGGCCGAGGGGATAGACATCACAGGATCACAGGTATGCCGTGACCCTGAAGCCCCTGTAACGTATGGAGATGTAGTGGCAGCAATAAAGGCAACCATGGCCCCTCTGTTATCACAGGCTGTCACTGATATCACTACACAGCTGCAGCACTTACAGCAGAGAGTCTCTCACACTGAATCCCAGCTGCAAGCAGCAACTCATGATATTGAGGGACTGCATCACTCAGTAAAATCTCTTACCACAGAGAATTATCAAATATGGAATAAGCTAGATTATATGGAAAATCGCTCAAGAAGAAATAATATCAGATTGGTGGGTTTGCCAGAGTCACTTAAGGGCACAGCACTAGATCATTTTGTACGTGTCACCCTGCCTACACTTTTGGGCATAGAACGAGACTGCAGCGATCTAGTTATTGAGAGGGTCCATCGTGTGGGCCCTGTCCCCACCCCCGCCAGACCGCGTCCACGGGTGACACTGTTTCGCTGTCTGAACTATCTTCATAAAATGGCATTCTGGTCTGCATCCCGCAAAATGAAAGATATCCAATGGGAGGGTAACAAGTTTTTCATATTCCAGGACTATTCGGTGGAATTGACCCGGGCCCGTAAAGCGTTTTCACCTATTTGCACTCAACTTGTGTCCGAGGGCCGCAAGTTTGGATTACTCTACCCCGCACGCTTACGCATTTATGAGGGTACCTCCCACAAAGATTTTCTATCACCCGCAGACGCAGTGGCCTACATCCGTAATATCTCTAGAGAAGACGCCACAGATATTACAGACCTCCCTTCGGCGGCTGCTGGATTATAATATACAGGTTTTCCCCCTGCGATTTCATCATATCTTCTGCGTGAACTGTGCTGGTTCTTTTTGCAAATGATCTCTTGCATCATAGTGACTGCTGCCGCTCTATACTTGATTCGGCTTCATTATATCTTCGATATGTTTTCATATATACAAAACAAGGGGGGAAAAAAATGTTCTATAACTGTTTATCATGTTACTTGCATATGCTGGGGACTCCCCGATTATCATGGACTTCCGTGGTTATGTTTGCTTATTTGTAATCTTTCCCATAGATTCTCTACATTACTCGACTCACTACATTCTGCCCAGGAGCTGTTGTTTTTAGGAGTATGCTGTTACCCTGCTTATTTTTTGTGGGATGCTGGGTGGGTATAGATAATAGAATTATGGCGGTGGGGAGGGGATCCTCCTTTCCTGTTAGTGCCCGTCACTGTATACTCGGGCGCGGGTATACCATCACTGGTGCTCGCTCATGCTTGCTGACCGGAGGTCACTGGCCACTGGCATATTAGTGATTTTTAAAATTGTACTTCTACGATTGTACGGCCTGTTACTCACGATTGCCTCCTATCTCCCTTTTTCTTCTCTTGTTTTGTCTCTTTCCACCCCCCACTTCCCCACCCCACATCCATCAGGTTGTGATTATGTCGCTGTTTCTTGTGAAGGTGGTAAAGAACGCATCTGTTTTGCCTTTTCCTCTGACATATGGCTGACCTGACGGTAGGATCCTGGAATGTTGGGGGCTTTAATTCCCCAGCAAAGAGACGGAAAGTACTCCTCTATCTTAATAAACAACGGGTAGACCTGGCGTTCCTCCAGGAAACACACCTGACTTCAGAGGAGACGGCAAAACTAAATGCTTTGAATTGGCGGGTATTGGGGTTTACCTCTTTCAATTCTAAAGCCAGAGGTGTTGCTATATTGATCAAATGTTCTATCCCGGCGGAAGTTCTGTCCACTATGGCTGACCCTGAGGGTCGTTATGTGATACTATCTGCTAAGATACATGGTAGAGTTTATTCAATGTGTAATGTATATGCACCTAACGTCTATTCTAAGAAATTTTTTCAGTCCTTACTGGCCAAACTGACTCCCCTCTTCACAGATCCCTTGATACTCAGTGGGGATTTCAACCTTATCTCCTCCTCCTACCTAGACAGATCACACCCACCAGCAAGACCTCTCTCATTGCCCAAATTTGGGGTACCCCTACTGGCTGAAAGACTGCAGGTAGTAGATATTTGGAGAGCCTTACACCCCACAGACAAAGAATACACCTGCCTCTCTGCGGCCCATCATACATTGTCTAGGATAGACTACATTTTATTATCCCATTCTCTTCTACCACATATATCCGACTCTCAAATTGAGGCAATATCTCTGTCAGACCATGCTCTAGTCACAGCGACCCTTCACTTTCCAGACGCTCCCTCTTCTCCCAAATTGTGGAGATTCCCTACATATCTCGCCAACTCCCTGAAATTTCAACAAAGACTGGAATCTTCTTGGGAATCTTATAAGACTAATAATTCATCCCATTTAGATGAAGATCCTATATTATTTTGTATGACCGCAAAGTCGGTTCTCCGAGGTGATATAATATCCTATGTCTCCGCCACTAACAAGAAATATGCCTCTAAGTACCTAGAGTTCCAGAGGCCCCTGTCGACAGCCTATCAGCAATACAAATCCTCTCCTACTCCACACAACCGTCTTCTTTATATGGAGGCCAAAACACATTTCGATGAATTTATGTCTTCCATGGGTAATAGGTTCTCCTTTTCAGTGAATCACAGGTTTTATAAGTTTGGCAATAGAACTGGAAAATTGTTAACGACTCTTCTTACTGGTTCCCGCCCTCCCATGGTCACCCATCCCTTACGCACCACCACTGGCGTATTAACTACAAATAACCAAGAAATCTCTGAGATAATGAAATCTTTCTATAAAGATTTATACTCCTCCACACCACATCCCTCCCCTTCCACGGAACCCACCCCTCCACCATGGCCCAAGGAATTTTGGGACACTCTTCCTATCCCCCAACCCTCCATGGTATAATCATTGCTTGATCCGATCTCATTGGAAGAAGTCCAGAGTGTCATTGGTCAATTTGGCAGGGATAAAGCACCGGGCCCTGATGGCTTTAGTGCCGATTTTTATAAAATTATTTTACCCCGCATAGGGGACACTCTGGTGTCTGTACTAAATGCGATTTTGTCTTCTGACACTCTTCCCAGACATTTTAATACTGCTGTCCTTAAAGTCCTTCCTAAACCGGGTAGAGATTTGTCCCAGCCTGGATCATATCGCCCGATCTCATTGTTAAATCTTGATTATAAGTTACTCACTAAAATATTAGCAAATCGAATTAAATTATTACTCCCCCAAATTATACACAAGGATCAAACTGGATTCATCTGGGGTAGACACTCAGAGATCAATGTGCGGAGAGTTTTAACTGCCATTTATGCTGCTTCCTCTTTTTCTTCTCCTTCTTTCACTCCTCTTTCCCCTCCCCCTGTTATTCTCTCCCTTGACGCTGAGAAAGCGTTTGACCTCGTGGATTGGGACCATCTTTTCTCTACTCTCCTGCACTTTGGTTTTCCTAACGACTTTGTGAATCTTCTAAAACTACTTTATACTGCTCCACAAACCCAGATTTCCTGTAATGGGGTACTGTCCTCATCATTTGAGATTCAACGCGGTACTAGACAGGGCTGCCCCTTATCGCCCTTACTATTTGCAATAGCACTGGAGCCCCTAGCGATAGCCTTACGCCAATCGAGAGTTTTTAAGGGAATCAAAATTGGAGACATTGACCTCCGTCTTGCTCTTTTTGCCGATGACATGCTATTATTCGTTTCTGATCCATCGACCTCCATCCCGGAGATCCTTGGATTGATACAAGCATTCGGAACTAGGGCGGGATATAGAATTAATGTGGCCAAATCAGAGCTTCTACCCCTGGGCTCTTCTGCTCATAACATTTCCAAACTCCTCCCATCTCTTTCCTTTAAAATTTCCCACACAAAGCTTACCTACCTGGGGATTCAAATCCCAGCGAATCTCTCCAGACTATATGAGGAGAACTACACCCCTGCCTTAACACGTGTCACCTCATTGCTAGATAGCTGGAAATTGCTGCCTCTGTCACTGTTCGGGAGGATAGCCGTCTTGCAAAGCATAGTCTTCCCGAAATTATTTTATCTTATGCAGATGCTCCCGATCCGCCTCAAGACTCAAGACATCCAATATTTACGAAAAATCATGTCAAAATTCCTGTGGAAGGGGAAAAAAGCATTTATCGCTTTGGATAAACTAATGGCCCCTAAGGCCGCAGGAGGCTTTGGAGTACCTGATTATATGTCCTACTCTATGGCGACTCTATTCCGATGTGCTGCTGACTGGCTGTTTGACAGGGAACTCTTCACAGACTCTGCTCTAGATGAGGCCTTATTTACTCCCTACTCCCCGGGAGCATTGCTTCTGTCCAAACCCTCCCTGATCCCAACTCACATCCTTAACAATCCTCTTTTTCATGATATTTATTACAACTGGCGCACCCTACACAAGAAATTTAAATGTAACCCTGAGGTGTCTGTATGTATTCCGCTATGGGGCAACCCCGCCTTTCCCCCATCTCTCATTAACTCCAATTACCGGCTCTGGAAAGAGAAGGGTCTGTCTAACTCTTCCAAAGTGTTTGACCCGGGGGGCTCTATATATCCATTCTCATCACTCCGAGAGAAATATGACCTGCCTCACTCTCATTTTTTTATGTATCTCCAGACCCGACATTATTTAGACTCAATAACTCGTATGCGCAGCATACCACATGACTCGTCCCCTTCCTCTCACCCATTGTTAGTCACACTTAATATTCACAAAGCCGGACCAACACGCATTAGACAGATTTATACCATCCTGACTTCTCGCACAACAGAGGGTAGATGGGACAAACTATTTACCCAATGGTGTAAGGATATACCTGGCCTGACTAGTCACCATCAACTTAGTGATCATTATGTCTCTGCCCTGAAAGCCCTGGCTTCACCTTACCTACAAAAGGTTCACCTCCGTACTTTGCAGAGAGCCTATATCTCCCCAACCCAACATGCTCGATTAAACCCCTCGGAAACGGGGGAATGCCCCAAATGTCATGTTCGAATAGCTTCCTTCTATCACATGTTTTGGGAGTGTGGTCTGATCCGACGTTTCTGGCACAAATTATTAGCCTACATTAATCAGCTATTGAATATACGTGTATCAGCAACGCCCCTTTCTTGTTTATGGGCAAATTTTTCGGAATGGGATTTAGGGCCTGGGAAACAGCGAATTATTCCATTTCTCATTATCTTAGTAACAGTATCAAAGAAAATTATTTTATCCCACTGGTTATCGTCTTCTTCCCCTACATTGGTAGAAGTTCATAGTAAGTTGTTACAGATCTTATATTACGACAGGAAATCGGCTCAAGTAAATATAGAGTCAGGTGTCAAAACTTTTTACAAAAAGTGGGGCCTTTACATTGATTCGCGGGATCAGACCACACAAGCCCAAATATTTAAGGTATTTGAGCACACTGAATGGTTCCTACACAGGAAGATATTGGAAGAATCCATGTTATAAAACTATTTTCCGTACCTTAGGATAAGCCCTAGAGTTGAAATTTAGTACTCTCCGTCCTGATATTGAAGTATCAATTGCTACCATACATTGTCTTTATGGATAAAAAGCATCCTGATCCTTCTCCCCTACTTACCCTTATGTGTTTCCCTATCCTCTCCCCCCCCCCCTCCCTACTTTCTCTCTACTATTCTTCTATCTCCCCCTTTTCTTATGGACTTGTGTTTGATATAATGTTTCTAATGTTCTACTTCAAGGAAGGATTTCCTGAGGTTTGATTCTTGGAGTACTATTTGACTCCAGTGCAATGTGTTCTTATTGATGAATCACATCTACTCCACGACTCTGACGATATTATAGATTTGACTCCTGACATTGATTGATGTACACACCTATGTTGTTTTTATGCTTTATTCATCAAATAATTGCTATCTGTTTCTGTCTTACATTGTACTCTATGAAAATCATAATAAACAGATTTAAAAAAAAAAAAAAACACAGTGGAGTACCTTCCAACAAAATAGCATATAGCATGATCAAGACACAAGGGCAAGAGGAGACACAGCACTCCTCTGAACACTCCGTTTGCAATCACATCTACCAAACATATATTATAGAGTAAGACATCTCCAAACTTTTACGAAATCTCTTCTATTTTTGGTTTTATTAACCATTTGTCAAAAGTTACATTCATGCTGCAGCATCATCCTCTGAAAATATGTTGTGTCAAGATCACCACCAGGTACTGATATGACTATCCGTCAATCAATGTAGTTATAATGAGTGACATGTGAGTTACACAATGATTAAAACACAATTGTTTATCCACCCTGTGGCACGGAATACACACTTACCCTCCTATATGTACAAGAGGTCTGCCACTGTAATAGTGACAGAGTAGCATGGAATTAGGATACACAACACTCCTCACCTGAGATTGGAACACTAGTAATCAGCAGTATTCTCAGATACTCAACTAATGAACCATCCATAATAATGTATTTTATGTGGGCACCTAGTAAAGGGATGGGCATTAATCTCTGATCTTTTGTAAAGATTGTTTTTTGTGCCTCAAGACCTTTCTGTAACTTTTCTGATATCTTCTGCTTAAAATCCCAAAACTCAGGTGGATCATGATACATTGTGATTTTGTATCAATTCTGTGGACATAATGATTTCATAGAAATGATCCAAAACACCTTGCTGCAGAAGTACTAATCTTGCTGCATAGATGTGTGTCCAGTACATGTAGAGATATTGAAGAGGTATGTACAGACCAGCGGAATATATTGACCCAATTAGAGTTCAGTGGCTTAAACACTAAATACTAGTGTGGTTTATTCAGGATAGTAGGTACAGCGGTATTCACTGTGGTAACACTAGTTAAGGCATGAAACAGAGCTTGTAGTGGAGTGGGGCTGTAGTAGCTCACCAGTCTGTGTCTGTACACAAGGTGCTGGTAACAGTGCAGGACACTGGAACAGCAGTAAATGGCAGGTAATGCGGGATCTCTCTGGAGCTAATGGGGAGATGTCCAACTCTTACTGTGTGACTCTACACAGTAACAACATGATACTATGCGCAGTACTATCTACAGTGGTTATCTTGGTTAGGGACTGAAGCTTCTCTGGAGGAAACAATCTTGGAGTTAGCACAGTAGCGCACTCCTATACCAACACTCTCCTCATTGAATGCTTCTCCATGTTACACAAATGCTCAAATAATGCTTTCTTGTAGCAACCTGTAAGAAAGGTGACGTTAAGCACATGAAGAAACATCAACATGTCAATCATTTTTTGTTTTGCTTTCTTGGTGGGTACATCAACAATAGTCCCCTCACTAACAGCATGGACCATGGAAACAGTCTCTTGATTTAAGAACTGCTTGCACAATTCTTGATGTATGTATTTTGCACTTGTGACTTAAATCTTGCAAAGTCACTTTTCCTATCTTGGATTTCTGCTCACACCAATCTGTCATTGACTTTGTCTACTTTATATCTTGCAAATTCCTCATCATACCTCTTAGGTGGCTTGCCGATATTTAATCTAGCAGAAGATCTTTTCTATGGTTGTACTTCCACACTGGTAGTTTCCAATGCAGCTCCAGCTACTTCCAGATACTTTCATGTCCAATGACATACTTGTTCTGCATGACAAAATCTAGCTTTTCTGTAACTTGCGCTGTCTCTTTGAATATAATATCTTTTGACTTGAAAAAAATGTGGTGGTTGGATTCCACAATCTGTAGCCTTTACCTTCCTTGCAATAAACAAGCATGATGCACTTTACTAATTTTAAATCCAGCTTGCATATTCTTTCTTTTGGTATATGGACATAGGCAATACTTCCAGAAGTTTTGAAGTATTTCACACTTGGTTTTCACTACTATTATTATTATTATTATTATTATTTTTATTTATTAACAGTTTCTTATATAGCACAGCAAATTCTGTTGTGCTTTACAATTGGAAACAACAGTGATAAAACAAAACAGTCATAAATGTTGGAATAGGTGTGATATCTTCTATGGCAACTGTAGGAGAAAAAGTTTAGAGATAAACTGCTGTGGACATAGCTTCAAAACTATATTCTTCCAAACAATTCTCTCCAAATATATGAATAAAGAAAAGTATTCTCCTGCGTGTTTGAGAGGATATATGACACACCTTATTCAGTGTTTTAGAATTATGACACCAGTCCTTCTAATTATAGGAGGATAGGATTATATGAGAAATGTATTCTTCCAAGTAATTTTCACCAAGCAAAAATCTCTTAATTATAAAGCTTAAAATGTCCAAATAAAGTCAATCAGTCCAATAAGAATGGAATAAGTCTCTTATCTGGTCTCCTCCTGAAAACTCCAACCACTGGAAATATCCAATAGTATTTAAGCTTGTAATAAGTCGTCCCCACCGTGTGTGATTCTTTGTCAAGCTCCTCAGTTAAGGTACATGCAAAACAAATAATGGGGAATCATGGTGCAGACTTATACAAGTTTATTTTAGAAACAATATTTTTACACTTAAAATGCGTACCCAAAATGACCTTCCAGGAAGGCACAGTATATAGCATATAGGGGTATTTATGAAGCTCCCCCTATTGAGCTGTACCTTTACCAAGTCCTGGGCAGCCAAGAACACCAACGCGTTTCAACCGATAGGGTCTTTGTCAAGGTGTAAATGATATTAGGAGGACCAGATATTTATAGACAGACAGTAAACACACCCACTTCCTGTTACAGGGGGCGTGATCAAGAATTTAAAACCATTAAAAGTATTACACACAGATTACAGTAATAGGTATATGCTTAATTAGGTACATCTATATAACAAAACTGTGTTAATTGATTATAGAATCTAAAAAGAGTCTTAAAAACGTGAAATGCCACTTTATTAACCATGCGTTCCAACCTTTTGGAACGCACGGCGTCACTTCCGGTTCCGCCAGAAATGACGTCGTCATCCGAGATTGTGGTTGGGGAGCAGTGACGGTGTTACACACTGTTCCCCCTTCCGCAGGATGTGGCGCATGCTCTCCGCCCATGAGCATGGGTAGTGTGTAGCAATGTGTTCCACACGAATGGAACACACACCACAACTTCCGGTTTTGCCAGAAATTACAATCTAGCCTGTGGGGGAATAAATTTGATGTTTTTTAACCTCAGTCCAGCAATGTAAATAATATTAATTGACTGGTAGGAAAGGTCAGATTAAATGGACCTTTCTTTAAACTACCCTGATTGGTTAAAATTAATGTAAAAAACAAAACGAGTATATACGTTCGAACCCCCTGGTTCAATATGGACACTTCTGCTCCCACATGGAATTCTTATGATAGGTTAAACTAATACATCATAAGTAGGGAAACCCATGGATTTTTGCTTGGTGAAAATTACTTGGAAGAATACATTTCTCATATAATCCTATCCTCCTATAATTAGAAGGATTGGTGTCATAATTCTAAAACACTGAATAAGGTGTGTCATATATCCTCTCAAACACGCAGGAGAATACTTTTCTTTATTCATATATTTGGAGAGAATTGTTTGGAAGAATATATTTTTCATATGATTAGAAATATTGGTGTCATGATTTGATAACACTGAATAAGGTGTGTTATATACCCTTTCAAGTGCGCTGGAACTTTTTTCTTTATTGGCATTGTTCTCTTGTGATTGGTGCAGTCACTTTTAGTTCAAGCAGCCGGTTTACTAGCATGGAGCGCAGGTGGTATTTTTGCTTTTCTCCGTAGCTTCAAAACTGCTTGTCTAGCCCTGAAGCCTTCAGCACACATCTTTCTTTCTGTACCAGTGTACAGTTTGCTTGTTCACTTACACCATTTTGCACATGAGTATAGGCAATGGTCAATTGATGCTTTCTTCCATGTATTTTCAAGAATTGTTCCACCTTTCTCTTGATGTATTTTCCACCATTATCAGATCTCCAGGTTTGAGTCTATTACTTGTTTGATTTTCTATAAGTCTCTTGTAATCTGCAATCTTTTTTTCCACTTCAGATTTTTCTTTGGTAAAGTATACGTGTGTCATTCTCAATAACATCTATGAGCATCACAAAGTATCTGTATCCACTGATCCACAGACTTTACATCCACTGGGCCAAATACTATCTAAAGTAGTTTTGTAGCTCTATTTGATGACTTTGGAAACAGCTGAAAACTTTGGTTCCCTAATATGCAGCTCTCACCTATGGGTTTATCTGCGTTATTCATTGACACTCCTGAGACCATCCCACTCTGCAGCTTTTGAACACTGATAATCCAAGGTGACCAAATATTCTATGTCCGCGTTCCAATGAATGTCACCCAGTTGACACCTTGTGATTGTTGCAATAACTGTTTGTTTTCTTTTTCTCACTATGCATTTCCATTTGGCAAAGTAAACTCTGTGGTGTCTCTGCTCCAGGACACAGATGTCAATATGATTTGTTCCCATCTCTGGAACATAAAACACATATTGGATTTCTGTGACTTTTGATTTAGTTTAAATTTGTAAGCAACTTTCAATTAACCCTAGATTTGGAGCTGTTAATGTTTGATTGCCAAATTATTTAATTGTGATAGGGTCACACTCCATTAACTTGCTGAACTTCATTGCAGCTGAAATGCCTGGTTGCACCTCAATTAATATACCAACAATCCTTCCTGTGGTTATCTGTAACACTCAGGGCTGACTCATCTTTTCTACTGCATTTTTGGATCTGCATAGGATTCACATTTTTCTGCTTGCAGTCAATTGCTTTGTCACTTATCTTGTGACAAATAGAACACTTGAACTTGCTGAATTTCTAATTTTTTGCTTGTAATGCAATTGTTTCAGCAATTCACAGGGCACACATTCCTAGAACTTAAAAAGTTTTGTTCTAACTGTGCCTTTTGTTAACTTTGCTGCATTTGCCTCCAATGCTGCAACTAGCAAACCAAACTTAGGCATTCAATTCTGCAACATTCCTGTAGCTATTTCTTTTTCATCTGCTTGCACCCCAACAGACGTTTACCGCTGAAAGACAGACATCTACCGGTCTGTATAATCACTCATCATTTTCTACACACATAACTTTATACTGTATAATGCATTACTCAAATCTATTCTTCTCATGAGAACCCATCCTGATATGCTTCTTGCAGTGCCATCCACATGTCTCTAGCTGATATTTTCCTATGAATTATGGAGTACACATGTTGCTCCACACTTAAGCTTATGGTGCCCATGACTCTCTCTACATCATCTGGGCTTGGACTGTCGCCAGGATCTACTGTTACCTTTCATAGCCTTTCACGCTTTGGTTACATTTCAATAGCAAACTTAAATGTAGTGTAATTTTCTGTACCTTTTAGTTAATTAAACCCCATTATAGGCATAGCTCTCACAAACTTGATTTGTAGCATTTGGAATCAGTCTCTGCAGTGACACCCTAAGCTTTAACAGATCTGTGTGGTCATTATTCTGTGTTATAGAGCAGACTGTTTTTACATGTGGTCAAAATGATGATACTTTGCTGCTTTTTGCATCTGGGACACTTTTCATTGTGTGCCTGGGTACTTTACAGCTGTGGGCCTGTGGCAGGCCTGGCCAAGCTCTGGCTCTCCAGCTGCTGTGAAACCACAAATTCCGGCATGCCCTGCCACAGTTTTATTATTAGGGAATGCTAAAACTGTGGCAGGGCATGCTGGGATGTGTAGTTCAACAACATCTGGAGAACCACAGGTTGGCCAGGCCTGGCCTATGGTGTTGCAGAGGTAAGTACACAACAGCAAAATATTCACCCAATTAGCAGTCCAGTGGCTTAATCAGTATTATAAATTATTGAAGACAGTAGGTACAGCTGTACTCACTGTGGTTATACTGGTTAAGGTATGAAGCAGAGCTAGGTTACATAGAAACACAGAAACATAGAATTTGACAGCAGATAAGAACCACTTGTCCATCTACACACACGTACTCATTAGGGTTATTTTTTTGGGGGGACCCAATTACCTACAAATATATTTTTGGATTATGGGAGAAAACCAGATTACCTGGAATAAATGTATGCAAGTATGGGAAAAATATACAAACTCCACACAGGGCCATGGTGGGAATCAAACCCATGACCTCAGTGCTGTGAGGCAGTAATGCTAACCATTACACCATCCATACTGCACACACACCATCCATACTTGTAGCAGTGCAACAGTGGTAAAAAGACCAGGTAATGCAGGATCTCTCTGGAGCTTCTGTCTTTCACTATGTCACTCTGCACATTAACAAGGTGGCACCACACATGCGCAGTACTATATATGGAGGTCATCTTGATTAGGGAATGAAGCTTTCCTGGAGGAATTACCTTGGGGCATGTGAAATAGTGCACTCCTATGCCAACAAATCTTACCTAGTCCTTGCTGTCTCTTGCATCAGCTTTTATTTTCTTTCTTCATTTCTTTTAACTGCCCATACAAAATACTAATCTTACAGCTAATGATGCATGACCAAAAACAATAATGATTTCAGAGAAAGTTGATATTACTTCAGTGATCTTCTGCATAAATGCAGATATGGCAATCCAGTATCAATACAAAATGGTTAGGGTTAGGCTTAGGCTGCAGGGAGGGAGCGTTAGGGAAAGGGGAAGGAGTAGGGTTAATTCATTTATTTCAAAATAACGGGATTATGGAGGTTAGGATGCCGCTGTCTGTATACTGACCACCGGACCCCATATATAGTATATTAAAAAACGTTAAATGGCCTAAGTGTCCTATATGATTCCTAACATGCTTGCTAGCATGTAAACATTAAGAATAGATGGCACTCAAGGACTTTTAAAGTGAAAGTATATTGTTAACAAAGTCACAAAATTCATGCACATGCCCATTACATTAGTTGTCATTTTTCCTCCTTATAATAATACCCCTTACATATTATGCCACATACCATAATGCCCCTTCAACATTGTTATACACTGTAATGCCCCTTACACATTATGCAACACTAACTAAATCTATATCACTGACTCAGGGTGCACCACGAGTAGCATTATTGGGAATTTTCCTCCCTTATACTATTTAATTCTGATTTCTTTCTTATTCTTATTTTCATTTTCATCTATATTTCAATCAAATATTTTAAGATCAGTGCGGTATCCCTCAGTTCTCTCACATTATGCCACACACCCTAATGCCCCTTACGCAATATGCCCCACACTGTAATGCCCCTTACACAATATGCCACACACCGTGATGCCCCTTTCACATTATGCCACACACCATAATGCCTATTACACATTAAGATAATGCATTGGTTACTACATATCCACAAGTCTGTAAGAGAAAAGATCATGCAGCTTAATTCTATTAACACTATCAAGTACAGTAATTAATTGAATATAAGCAAAGGCCCATCATACAGCCTGTGTAGTAATAGAACAAATGACTCTTTCACTGCAGCACATGAATAAGGACTCTCATAAAATGTGCACCAGAGCAATTCAATACAAGCTCCCACTGAAAATGCAGGGCGAGATGCAGCAAGGTGAAATAAGCGGGCAATCCTCTGAAAATGCTGTTTCTGGAGGTTTTGTTTCATATCGCAAATGCACCAAGCCCCGGAATGCGGTAGATTCTGGGGCTTTGATGCGGTGGGCAACTCCATCTTCAGATGGCATTGCTCTATAGAAGCCTATGGGCTTCTATTGCACCATCCAGCTGAGAGGGATCCAAGTGGATCCCTATCAGCACTCCCCATATTGTGTGTGTCACTCAACGCATGTGCAGATAAGACTCCGGATCGTTAACCTGGAAGTCCTTGCATCACAAAGGAAATCTCTTTCCCCAAGAGCTGTCCTTTGTGTTTTTCTTCATGCATATGGAGTTACTAAATGCCAATATGCATGTGGAGAGTGGTGGGATGCATCGCAAGCAAAATGTGATCCTTGCTGCATCTCAACCACAGTCTGTGATGCAATAGTGCTCTGGACTGCAGGGAAGTACAGCAGTGTGTGGAGTGAGCTGCCAATATGAATTGTAGTAAGGCAGGAAATGATGTCTGTTGACTGTCATGGTTTGTACTCACACTGTGCCCTTTGCTGGGATGATATCTGATACTGGCAGGGAGATGACAGAGGAGAGTGACCTAACTTTAAGCCATTCATTGTTTTACGGGGACTCCTGGAGCTTCTGGCATGCTTATAGTGTGCTGTGTACACCAAGGCTCATGTGCTGCTTCAGCTTGCCAGAGGAATTTCCAGAATCGTCACAAGAGAGCATGGCTGAACGTATCTCTCTTGGCTGTTTTAGCAGCTGAATCCACACTGGACAGCAGCCGCAGGTGCCTCGTGCATTTGCACCACTGCCCGTCACTAGAAACAGCCCTAGTTGCATGCTACTGGTTCCCAGTAGCATACAATATGCCAATACACAATGTATGAGGACACATCTCTAGTAGAGATGAACAGGTGTAGGTTCCAGGAAACCAAACCACCTGAACTAAAGGTTTTAAGTCACAGCAAGTCAGTGCTCGGCTCTTTCCACTAAATGTGGATTTCAAAATGAGGCAAATGTCATCTCCTGCCACCAGATCTTGCATATTTTGGATTGCATATAAAAGTCCCTCCTTCATGTTTGGGCGCTATTTCACACAGGAGATCCAAGGGAGAGGGAGTGTGCAGGGCTGAAACTAGGTGTGTGCCAGTAGTGCATTGCACACAGCGCATCTGTACTGTGGGTGCATCCGCTGGCACACACATGCGACATAGAGCCGTGCCGCACAAGTATTGCAGCATCTTGCAACCTTGTCAGTGTATCATAGATTGGTTGCCGGGCGCTGCAGTTTGCCAGCTGCATGCTGGTCTCCACCGCTGTGACACACAGGCAGCGTGTTCTCATGCTGAGGTTCTGGGCTTCAGCATAGTGAAGAGTGGTGGCTCCCCCATGCTGTGAGCTCTCTCTGCAAAAGTGGCAGCTCCCCCGTGCTGTGGGCTCTCCCTGCAAGAGTGGCAGCTCCCCTATGTTGTGGGCTCTCCCTGCAAGAGTGTCGGCTTCCCCGAGGACAAAGTACAAACATACACACACTCTCATTCTCTCTAACTCATTCTCACTCACTCGCTCACTTACTCACTCACTTGCTCTCACTCTCTCTCCCTCCCTGGTGCAGTATGTCTAATGGGCTCTACTACCTGGCACAAATATGTAAGGGGCTCTACCTGGTGCAAATATTTAAGGGGCTCTACCTGGTGCAGTATATCTAAAAGGCTCTACCTGGTGCAGTATGTCTAAAGGGATCTACATGGCGCAGTATGTCTAAGGGACTCTACCTGGTGCACTGTGTCTAAGGGATTCTACCTAGCACAGTATGTCTAAGGGGCTCTACCTGATGCAGTGTGCCTAAGTGTCTCTACCTAGTGCAAAGTACCAAAGGGACTCTACCCGACACAATGTGTACAAGTGGCACTACTGTGTGGTGTAATGTGAATTGGTACTATTATATGGCCATG
The DNA here is from genome assembly GCF_028390025.1 of Pseudophryne corroboree. NCBI lineage: Eukaryota > Metazoa > Chordata > Amphibia > Anura > Myobatrachidae > Pseudophryne > Pseudophryne corroboree. The sequence continues at coordinate 426,814,185 of NC_086448.1, forward strand.
CCCCTTCCTCATGAAGCCATGCCCCTAAATTTTTGCAATGCACCTTCGGCGTGCACTGTTCCTATTTTGAGTATGGGGAGCTGGGGCGGAGGAAGGGTTTAGTGAGTGGAGCTCGAGCTCCAGGTGCTGCTGAGGACAGAAGGCGCCGGCTCCCTGTAACAGAGCTTGGAGCCAGGACTCAGGGTAGGAGGCAGGGGCGTTTTAAGAGAGGAGGAGACCTATGTTTAGCCTCCTCCGTTTGGGCCCCCTCCTCTCTGCCCGAAGTGCTGTAGAGTCTGAGCAGTAGAGGGCTCAGACTCTACTGTGCATGCGCAGATCTCCGGGAAATTGGTGCGGTGGCCATTTTCCCTGAGATTTCTCTACTGCGCATGTGCAGAACTCTGTGAAAATGGCTGCTGAGCCATTTTCACGGAGTTCTAATAGCGCTGCGGATGCCGACGCTAGACTTCGGATGGGTGAGTATTTTAAAAATGGGTGCAGTGTATGCAGTGGGGGCCCCCTCTGGACTCAGGGGCCCGTGTGCACCGCACACACTGCACCCATTATAGAAATGCCAGTGGTAGGAGGAGACAACTAGAAGAGAGGGAAGGGGTGGCCACTACACTGCCTGCATGTTCCATGTCACTGATTGCAGTGCAGAGAGTCCAGTGCAGTGCAGTTTGGTGTGTTGTTAGGGAAGTGGGGAGGTTTGGAGGCTTGTCAAAAGAAGCTCTCCTCCTCCAGGCTTGAATGAGGTGCTGCTCTGCTGATGCCCACTTGGTGAGAATTAACGTGTGTGTACTGTGTGTATATGTGTGTGTATGTGTTTATGTCTGTGTATACTGTGTATTTATGTGTATATGTCTGTGTTTGTGTGTAAATGTGTTTGTGCGTAAATGTGTGTATATGTCTGTGTGCATATCTGTGTTTATGTGTATACATGTACTGTATGTGTATGTTTATGTGTATATATCTTTGTAAACAATATGTGTGAGTATATATGTGTGTTTATATATGTCTGTGCGTATATGTCTGTGTATATGTGTGTGTTTATGTATGTCTGTGTGCATATGTGTATGTATGTGTGTATATTTGTGTATTTATGTGTGTGTATATATATCTGTGTATATGTGTGTGTTGATGTATGTCTGTGTATATCTGTGTGAATATTTGTGTGTTTATGTGTGTGTGTGTGTATATGTGTATATGTGTTTTTGTATATCTGTGTGTATATGTGTATGTATCGGTGTATATGTTTGTGTTTATGTATGTCTGTGCCTAAATGTGTGTATGTATGTATGTATGTATGAATGTATGTATGTATGTATGTATGTATGTGTGGTGGTGGGTGGGGGCACCGTGACATGACCCTGCTCCATGTGTCATGTCTCCACACTACTCTGATGGGGAGCACCAATTGCCTTTCTAGCACAGGGCACCAAAAAGTCTAGCTATGCTGGAATCCCGACACTGCTTGGAATAATGATGCTGGGATCCTAACATGGATCACAATACTGGTGCCGGAATCCCAAACGCCAGCATCCTGCATGAAGGACTGCAAGTACTGCAGTGAGGTAAGCTGTGAGGGGGTCGGGGTAGAGGGTTAGGTTAGGCTGCGGAGGGGAGGGTTAGGTTGCAGGTAGGATAAGTCAGGTTTAGGCTTCAGGGAGGGCGGGTTAGGGTTAGGCACCACCGTGGAGGGTTAGGCTGCAGGGGGAAAGGGTTAGAGTAAGGTTCGCTTAAAAAACACCATTAGGAGCATTGTTTTCTTATTAAAGGTGCACAATGTGGGCACTGAGTACTGTGTCATTTAAGAAATGCCATTAGGAGCAATGTGTTCTTCTGAAAGGGGCACTGGGTGAGCATTGGTCACAGTATCATTTAAAAATGTTGTTAGGAGCATTGTTTTGTTGTAAAATAAATAAATAAATAAATTACCTGTGTGTTCAGGTTCAAACACTATGTTAAAAAATAACATTCAGTAGGTTCCATGCCACCATTGTAACAATCTCTGAGACACAGTGTGTTGCAAAAAAATAAAAAATTCATAAAACTAGTGTGCATGCAGGTTATTATTATTATTATTATTATTATTATATTTTTTATTATTATTATCCTTTATATACAGTATATATTGCCACAAGGGATCCGCAGCGCCCATTACACAGTAGATAATCAAATGAGCAAACAAGAAAACTGCACTTACAGTACAAGAAAATATAGGACAGGTATAGAAAACCCGGGGTTAAGTGCCATCAAGGGGAGTATGGAGCATAAGATAGTGTAAGTAAGAAAAAGAAAGGCACATGAGGAAAGAAGTCCCTGCTCTTGCGAGCTTACAATCTAAAAGGTGAGGTGCTAACAGACCGGGGTGACACAGAAGGGGTAGACAGTGAGCACAGACAAGAGGGTAAGGAGGAGAGTTGGCTGGGTTTGGTGGAGAAGTGGGTCTTCAGAGTCCAATAGAAGTTTTGTAGAGAGGTGGAGAGTTGGATAGGGAGAGGTAGAGCATTCCAGAGATAGGGAGCAGCACGTGGAAAATCTTGTAGGTAGGAGTGGGAGGAGGTAATCAGTTGGCAGGAGAGACGGGTGGAAATGTAAAGAGAGACAAGGTCAGAGATGTAAGAGGGAGAAGAGTGGGTGAGGGCTTTGTAGGTGAATGTGAGAAGCTTGGATTGGATTCTGAATCAGAAGGGTAGCCAGTGAAGGTCCTGCAAGAAAGGGTATGTTGATATAGTAAGTTTGGTGAGGAAGATGAGATGGGCAGCAGCATTGAGAATAGACTGGAGTGGAGAGAGGCATTTTTGAGGGAGGCCAGATAGGAGGAGATTGCAGTAGTCCAATCTGGAGATGACCAGTGAGTGGATGAGGGTCTTAATAGCGTCCTGGGTGAGAAAGGGTCTGATCCTAGAGATGTTTTTGAGATGGAAATGGCAGGTTTGTGAGTGGTACTGAATGTGTGGTTTAAAGGAGAGGGAGGAGTCAAGGATTACTCCAAGACATCGCACTTGTGGGCCAGAGGAGATAGTTGTGCCATCAATGGATAATGAAATTGTGGGAGGTGAGGTTATGCGGGAGGCAGTGCCGTAACTAGGCATTTTAGCCCTGTGTGCAAGAAACGACATTGGCGCCCCCCATGCAAGATAGGGGCAGTGCGCGCCGTAGGCGCGCCAAAAATATATAGGGGCGTGGCTTCATGGGGAAGGGGCATGGCCACAAAATAATAGCAATTCAAACTGCGGTGCACAGTAGTCTCCATTATTCAAATTACGCTGCACAGTAGCGCCACTACACCAGGTAGAGCCCCTTTTATACATTACAGCAGACAGCGTCCCCCTTTTTACACATTACAGCAGACAGTCCCCCTTTTTACACATTGCGGCAGCCAGTCCCCCTTTTTACACATTGCGGCAGCCAGTCCCCCTTTTTACACATTGCGGCAGCCAGTCCCCCTTTTTACACATTGCGGCAGCCAGGACCCCTTTTTACACATTGCGGCAGCCAGTCCCCCTTTTTACACATTGCGGCAGCCAGACCCCCTTTTTACACATTGCGGCAGCCAGGACCCCTTTTTACACATTGCGGCAGCCAGGCCCCCTTTTTACACATTGCAGCAGCCAGGACCCCTTTTTACACATTGCGGCAGCCAGGCCCCCTTTTACACATTGCGGCAGCCAGGCCCCCTTTTTACACATTGCGGCAGCCAGGCCCCCTTTTTACACATTATGGCAGACGGTGTCCCCCAGACAGAGAGAGAGAGAGAGAGAGAGAGAGAGGGATATACTTACCTTCTCCCCGCTGACAGGCTCCTCGTGCTGGCATCTCCCTCTGTGCAGGCATCGGACAAGGAGGAGGAGGGAGGGGGACTGGAGCCGCAGCAGCGCTATGTCATTGGTAGTAAGCGCCTCTGCAGCATCCCCCTCTCCTTCCGTATAGGCTGCCTGGCGCTGCTGTGGATGCTGGGATGGAGGAACCGCATCCCAGCATCCACAGCAGCGCCGGGCAGCCTATAGGGAAGGAGAGGGGGATGCTGCAGCGGCGCTTACTACCAATGAAATAGCGCTACTGCGGCTCCAGTCCCCCTCCCTCCTCCTCCCTCTCACCTGCCTCCGGCGCTTCTCTCTCCTCCAGCGCGGCGGCGGCGCACGGCGCAGATTTCAGAGGCGGCATGTAATGAGTCAATTTGACTCATTACATGCCGCTGGCCGTGCACCCTCAGGGCAACTGCGCTGTGTGCCAAGCCCACTTGGCACACACGTAGTTACGGCCCTGGCGGGAGGGAGGGAAGATGATCAGCTCAGTCTTAGACATGTTAAGTTTAAGAAGTGCTGTGAAATCCAGGAGGAGATAACAGAGAGACAGTTGGAGATATGAGTGAGGAGAGCAGGGGAGAGGTCAGGGGAGGATAGGTAGATTTGAGTATTGTCAGCGTAGAGATGATATTTTAAGCCAAAAGAGCTAATTAGCTCACCAAATGAGGATGTGTAGAGAGAGAAAAGGAGAGGCCCAAGGAAAGATCCTTGGGGGACACCTACTGGTAGAGGAAGTGGGGTGGAGGTGGAGTCATGAGACGAGACAGAGAAGGAACTGTCAGAAAGGTAGGAGGACAGCCAGGAGAGAGCAGTATCATGCAAACCAAGTGAGTAAAGGACTTGCAGGAGGAGAGGGTGGTCTACAGTGTTAAAATCAGTAGAGAGGTCAAGGAGAATAAGCAGGCAGTAGTGGTCCCTGGATTTAGCATCAAGTAGGTCATAGCAGACTTTCGTGAGTGGAGTTTCAGTGGAGTGCTGAGGATGGAAACCAGACTGTAAAGGGTCAAGCAGTGAGTGGGAAGAAAGAAAGACAGTGAGGTGGTTGTAGACAATACACTCAAGGAGTTTGGAGGCAAAAGGGAGAAGAGAGATGGGTCGGTAGTTAGAGAGATTGGTTGGATCAAAGGTAGGTTTTTTAAGAATAGGGGAGACAAGTGCATGCTTGAAGGCAGAAGGGACAGTGCCTGATGAGAGTGAGAGATTGAGTAGATGGGCAAGATGGGAACAGGCAGAAGAGAGGAAGCGGAGAAGGTGGGAGGGAATAGGGTCAAGTGGGGAGGTGGAGGGGGGTGAGGACCGGATGAGGACCATGACTTCCTCTCCAGATACAGGGAAGAAAAATGTCAGAGTTGGTAGGAGGGAAGGAGAGGGTGGGTCGGGAAATGGAGGAGGGGGGTTGCTCAGGTTCTGGTGGGATGTTATGTCCTGACGAATGGAGTAAATTTTGGATGTGAAGTAGGTGGCAAAGTCAAGAGCAGAAAGTGAAGAGGGGAGTTGAGGCGGGGGTGGGCAGAGGAGCGAGTTGACAGTGACAAGTGCCGGGGGTTTGAGGATTGGGCGGAGATGATGTTTTTGAAGTAAGATTGTTTAGAGAGGGTAAGGACAGCAAAGTAGGATGAGAGCATAAATTTGTAGTGGAGGAAGTCAGCCTTAGAGCTTGATTCCCTCCACTGTCGCTCAGCGGTACGTGAGCATTTTTACAGATATCTGGTGCATTTGGTGTGCCAGGGTTGAGGTGTCGATCTGCAAGGGTGAATAGTGGTTGGTGGGGCAACAGATTCAAGAGCAGAGGTAAGGGATGCATTGTATAGGGAAGTAGCTTGTTCTGGGCAGGAAAGAGAGAGAATAGGAGAGAGCAGCGAGTCAAACAGGGAAGATAGGGAAGTGGTGTCAATAGCCTCAATGTTACACTTTGTGATGGTAGTCTTAGGTGGTAAAGATGGAGAAGCAGATAGAGATAGGTTAAAAGTGATCAGGTGATGGTCAGAGAGGGGGAACAGGGAGTTGGAGAAATCAGAAAGATCACAGCGGTGAGTGAAGACCAAAACCAGTGAGCTTCCACTCACATGGGAGGGGGAGGAGGTCCACTGGGAGAGACCAAGAGAAGAGGTGAGGTTAAGGAGTTTAGAGGCAGGTGATTTTGTGGGGTCATCTATAGGGATGTTGAAATCACCTAGGATAATGGATGGAATGTCAGAAGACAGGAAATGAGGAAGCCAGGAAGCAATGTTGTCAAGGAATTTGGAGGGCATGCCAGCGGGACGGTAAATGACAGCGACTCGAAGATGAACAGGTTGGAAGAGGCATATGGCATGGACCTCAAATGTAGAGAATGTAAGAGATGGTTCTGGTGGTATGAGTTGGTATGAGTAGCTAGAGCAGTTCATCTCAACCTCAGTCCTCAAGGCACACTAACAGTCCTGGTTTTAGTGATATCCAGGCTTGAACACAGGCGACTTAATTAGTAGCTCAGTTATTTTGATTTAACCATCTGTGCTGAAGCCTGGATATCACTAAAACCTGCACTGTTGGTGTGCCTTAAGGACCGCAGTTGGGAATGCCTGAGTTAGAGGGTAGTAGGAGCCCAACCCTACCACTATGGTGAACTCCAGGTGGTGTGTGTGTGTGTGTGTGTGTGTGTGTGTGAGAATGTGAGACCCCCAGCAGAGAGAGCAGCGGGAGAAACTGTGTCAATGGGGGTAATTCAAGTTTAAGTGATGGCTAGGAGATGGAAGGAATTTGAGATGAAAAGATCATGGGTGGGGACCAGTTTATTACAGGCAGATCTAGCATTCCAGAGGGCACAGGAGAGAGGGAGAGAGTCTGAGGGAGTGATGTGAATGAGATTATCAGGGTTGCTGTAGCAATGATGTGAGATGGATTTAGAAGACAGGGATACAGAGGATGTAGTGAGGGTGCTGGCTCCTGGGCTAGGAAGGCAGCAGTTGAGCATGGAGGGAGTAAAGTGTGGTACAGAAGGATATGAGGTGAGTTAGGGAGTGGAGGGAGGGAGCAGGGCAGAGTGATGGATGATTGGGCCCATGGTAGGGTAGAGGTGAATGACAGTGTGATGTCAGGGGAGAAGTGGAAGTGAGGCAGTGGAGTAGATGGGAGACAAAGAAGGGGAGAGAGAAGGAAATGTAGGAGACTAGGGGAGAAGGACAGAGGTGGGAGCAGGGGACATAGAAAAGGATAGGGCAGACAAGGAGTGTTGGGGGGTGATAGTGACAGGCTAGACATGCTGTTCTGTGGATTAGGTAAATAGTAGATAAATTTGGAAATAGGAGTGGTAGTTGTAAAATGAACAGAGCAGTAGAATTGCAGAAATGCAGGTGAAAGTACACTGTTGGAAGTGTTCAGTGGCATTAAAATTTGGTTACAGCAGAAAGTTTATGTAGTTTCAGAAATTTAAATTGAAGGTTGTGTTAGAAATGAGAGGGTAAGCAAAAAGCAAAGGTAATTCAGACTGGATTTGCAAGTGTATAAAGACAAAATGATATAGGTTCAGCATGTGCATGAAGATGTTTATGAATGCTGCAAATAAATATACAAGTAACTGAAGGAGAAATTAAAATTTGTAAGTGCGTCAAAAATATGGAAATAAAATGCTTATTGTCCAGGTTACACAGACAGGAGTTGTTAGATGTGGTAAGAAGGTGAACTCACAATTGTGCCAATGAAGATCTTTGTGATCCTGATTATGGATGGAAACCAGATCTTACATATGTTCCTTTCAGCAAATGGGTTGCATAGTGTTCACAGAGTGAAAGTTGGAGGGTGATAACTTTGCATATACAGTTGATATTGATAAGTAGTTCATCTGTTGTTATTTGTGTTGTTAGATGTTTTCTTTCTGTTTTCATCCAGTTTAAGCCTAGGCTAAGTCCAGGCTTTGATATTGAAATTATACATCTTCTCCCTTTGAGCCTACTCCCTTAGAGTCCTACACCCTGGATCAATCAGCCAGGCTTAATCAGCCTACAATACTCTAATATGAACTAATACAAACATGTGTAAGGTATAGGTTCACTGATTAAAATCCCACCCATTGCCCAACACCCACTGATGGGCAATAAAAGCTAAAACAAACAAATAATGATAGGAGAGGAGGCCATCCCAAATTCCACAAATATCTAACAATTAAACAGGCTAAATTCTGCTTATAACAATAACTCCAGATTACCTAAACAAAACAGACAGTGCAATGCTATAGTATCCTAGTTCACTGTGCAGCTGGTGAGAGTTGTAGTAATTGTTTTGATTACCTAAGCATAACAGTGCAATGCTATAATATCCTAGTTCACTGTGCAGGTGAAGGCACAGTGCCAAAAAATAACATTCAGTAGGTGCTGTTCTGCCGTTCATTACTAGAAGCATTGGCCCTCATTCCGAGTTGTTCGCTCGTTATTTTTCTTCGCATCGGTGCGATTAGTCGCAAACTGCGCATGCGCAACGTTCGCAGTGCGCCTGCGCCAAGTAAATTTGATAAAAAGTTTGGTATTTTATTCACGGCTTAACGAAGAAATCTCTTCGTTCTGGTGATCGGAGTGTGATTGACAGGAAGTGGGTGTTTCTGGCGGAAACTAGCCATTTTATGGGTGTGTGCGAAAAAACGCAGCCGTTTCTGGGAAAAACGCGGGAGTGTCTGAAGAAACGGGGGAGTGTCTTGGCGAATGCTAGGTGTGTTTGTGACGTCAAACCAGGAACGAATCTGACTGAACTGATCGCAGTGGCATAGTAAGTCTCAAGCTACTCAGAAACTGCTAAGAAATTTCTATTCGCAATTCTGCTAATCTTTCGTTCGCAATTCTGCTATGCTAAAATACACTCCCAGTAGGCGGCGGCTTAGCGTGTGCAAAGCTGCTAAAAGCAGCTAGCGAGCGAACAACTCGGAATGAGGGCCATTGTGAGTTGATATGGATCAGTTGATCCAGAAGACAAGCAGGAGCAGCAACCCAGTACCAGCGCAGCAGCAGCTGCCATTCATGATAGTACTTCAGCATCTATGAAAGCTGATGGTCAAGGGCAAATAATTTTTAAGACAGGGTACCTGAAATCAAAACAATATTTCACAATGTTAAATAAGAAATTCTAATAATAAATGGAAAGTTTACTGCAGAAAAACATAAAAATGCCAACATGCCATACACCACACGCAGTGGTAAGGAAATCTTACTTATTTTCGAGTGGTGATCCTGCTACTACTGTTTCATGCACCGCTATCTCCACTAGCCCCCAAGTATGCTGTCTTGGTGTTATCATTTATTTCTCCTTCTACATCATACCAAACATGCAGTACACTACCTCTTGCAGTCCTGCCATTTCCATCTCGAAAATATTTCCAGGTTGAGACCTTTTCTTACCCAAGATGCTAGTAACACACTGATACACTCACTGGTCATCTCCAGATTGTACTACTATAATCTCCTCCTACTGTATCTGACCTCCCTGACTACTGCCTCCCTCCACTGCAAATTATCCTTTTTAGTGCTGCCAGGCTCATATCCCTCTTCAAATGTACTGTGTCCACCTTCCCATTCTTATAAGGACTACACTAGCTCCCCTTTCACTTCAGAATACAATTCAAGCTTCTCACACTTAAGGGGGGTACACACGGAGCGACGTTTACTGAATTTCTAAGCAATCTGACTAGATTGCTTAGAAATTAAGATCATATTGCTCAGAATGTAGGGGTGCCGGTGACAGAGATGTGCAGTCCCGCGCATCGCTATCGCTGGTGCTACCTTTGTACAATCTAGCAGGTCGCTCATTTCACCGCTGGGTGAAATGAGTGTCCCCCCGTGTCCCCCCTCCCCCTCGCTCAGCATATCGCGCTGTGCTGAGCGGGAGGAGAGATGTGCGCTGAGCGGTTCGGTCAGCACACATCTCACTCCACATCTCCTGTCTGTATGGTCCTTTAGTTACAAAGCTCTCACCGATTCCTATCCCATTTACATATCTGATCTTTTCTCCCTTTACACTCCCACCTACCCTCTTCACTCCACAAATGCATGCTTCCTCTCTTGCCAATTAATTACTTTATCCCATTCCTACCTCCAAGATTTTTGCCGTGGTGCTCCCTACCTCTGGAATTCTTTACCTCTCCCCATCAAACTTTCTACAAAAGTTAAAATGGGCAATCAAGACCAACTTCTCAATCATATCCACCTGCCTCTCATCCTAACCCTCTGCTCATTGCTTACTTCTACCCATCTGTGTCATGCTTGCCCTTCCCTTACGAATGCAAGCTCTCACGAGCATGGCCCTCTACTTTAATGTGGTTTTCCTTCTCTTTCTTGGACTTTCTTATGCTCCATACTCCCTAAAATGGCACATAACCCTTGATTTCTGCCACCCTGATGCTCATTTAAGTGTCGTGTCCCCTTAAGCAGAAATGTTTATATACCATGTACTTGCCCTACATTTTCTTGTATTGTACTGTAAGTCACTGTTTTCTTGTTTTTCTCATTTGTTTATGTTCTTTGTTAGGTGCTGCAAAACCTTGTGGCACCATATAAATAAATGATAATAACAATAATAATACTAATAATACTAATGAAAATAATAATAATAATAATAATAATAATAATAATAATAAAATGCCTATTGTGGAAGCCAGGGTTAAACACAGGCATCTTCTTCTGTAACCTCACATGAAGATGCAGCACCTTTTCAGTCTAGAGATTAGAAGAGGTGTCAAATGTAAAACAGGCAAATCAGTGCAGAAATAAAAACACTATGGCTGAAGAACAAACTGAGTGTTCAGAAACCTTTACAAATCCCTGAGTAGAGTCTAAGGCCAGTTGTGTATCAAAGGGCCAGGCCACCCCTGGCATCTTTTTTGTGCACCCCACACATAGCACCCCACATATAGCTCCACCCCCTTTATGTCAGGGAATGTCCCATTGCCTCTGTAGCCCCCCACACACCACAATTACACCCCCACATATTTGGCACCATAATTCACTGCCAAACATTTACAAATTAATTAAATGAAGGATCATCTGTTCCCAGATACTTCTAGTAGCTATTGTGCCAGGACAGTAATTTTATATGTATATAGTCAGGCCTGTAGCTGCTGTTGCAATCTATGGAAGTTTCCCGTCATGTGGCCTGTACTACTAATACATGAACATATGACAGTAGCATAGACCTAAACATTGAAATGAGTGTACAGAAATGACTGCAACCTCTATTTCAGTCTGGTTGAGTCACCTGACTGTAGCCTGCACAGCTAGGCTTAGTGGCCCTGAGGGGGGACAGTGTTCCCGACAGACAATCCGCAGTGCTAGTGATGTATGAGGCGGGAGTCCTGCAATGGGGTCAGGGCTCCCCTGGAGCAGACCCTAGGGGAGGGGAAGTTGGAGAAGTCCCGGATGGACACACATGACCTCCTTCTCCTGCTCGGTCATTGCCGTGTTATGCCTAGTACTCACACACTGACTAACTGGTGTGGATTGCAGCAGACATCAGTCTGCTGCAGTTATCAGATCAGGTAATTGCAGCAGACTGATTTGGGCATGTAGGTGGATGGGAGGGCTTCTGTGCTAGTGCCTAGTGGGAATACTGACACTGTCTAACGGTGTCCATTAGTATTGTGTGAGCCTGACTTTTCTGACACTGTACTTATGGAGAAGGCTCTTTCCACCATTTCAGCACCCTCTGCAAATGTAGGTGTGAGCAGCGCAAGTAAATATGGCAACATCGAAATTGAGGATGATACTGTGGAAGTTCAACAGAATGAAGGGGATATTTGTGTATCTGATGCTAATGGGGATGTTTATGATGAAGATGTTTATAAAAGTCAGTCACCAATGGCAGCAGTTCTTATCTGTGATAAAAAGAAGGCCATTGTTATGCCTGGGCATAAGACCAAAAAAGCCACCACTTTTATGTTGAATTATTTTTACCTAAATCCTGACAACATATCTGAAGGCATCTGTACCATTTGTGAAGATAAAGTTAGTAGAGGTAGGGATGTTCACCATCTAAGCACCTTCTCCCTTTTACGTCATTTGTAAATTCATGCAAGTTATTTATCAAAATATGAAAAATCCTGTAAAATAATAACAAGCAGTTCAGTATCAGCTATCTGCTGCTTGGACCAGCACATGAAGTTTCCACTGCCAACACCCTCATCATCCTTTCTCATCATCCTTTCTGTTCTGAAAGCTATCACTGGTGAAAGTGATACTGCAAGTAGATGTCACAGCCTCCTAACCTGATGCTGCTAATATTAATTTTACTGATCTGATTGTTTCACACTTTCTGCATATGGAGAAAGGGGGCTGGGGAGAGAGTGTAGGGGCAGATAGGGACTGGGAGGTGGAGAGTGTGGTTGGGGCTGATACGGACTAGGGGAAAAAGAGAGAGGGCAGACAGAGACTGGGGAGTGAGAGGGAGGGTAGGGGAAGATAGGGACTAGGGGGAGAGAGGGGAAGAGGTTGGGGTAGATAGGGACTGGGGAGAGAGTGGATTAGTAAGGGCAGTTAAGGAAAGTGGGAGAGAGATGCAGATTTTTTTCAGTATAGTGTTACATATCTTATTCTACATATATAAAAGGCTAAACACCTCTGTGGTTCCGCCAGTGGATCTCTGTTCGGGACACATACAGACACACACACACACACACACACACACACACACACACACACACACACACACTATGAACACTGCACTCCCTGTCCCTATATACACTGCAACTCCATCCTCTTCCATATTCTGCTCCCCCCACCATATACTGCCACCATATATACACACTGCACCCTATACCCCTTCATATAGTGCTCCCTATATATAAGTCAACCCCCTCCTCCACATACTGCTCCCACCATACAGTATACCACATACTCTGCACCCTCTCCTCCATATACTGTGTTGCAAACCTAGGTTCCTTGCCATCCTGGGACTTGGAAACAAGTAACAGCAGTACCCAGGAAACAGATGCAGGAACCACCAGACGGTCTGCAGCACTCAGAGAGGAGACACCGGGGACACATGTGGCCAGTTACCATCAAGGGATAAAGGTGAATCAGTCCAGCGTGAAGGGGTGAAACCCTGTGTGGAGTGAGTAGTGCAGTGACCAGGAGTTGGTGAAGGGGCTGCAGATGAGATGAGTGAGGAGAAGGCAGATAACTGGCACAGCTGCTTAATATAAACTGCGAACTGGTGGAGGGGCGGGGTCATGTGTTCACCCCTTCCACATGCCACACAAGCCATGCCAAGAGCCCTTCGGCCAGCTGTTGGTGGCTACTGGGGTCCTCTACCGGGATTCGGTCGTTAGGTCGACTGCACTTAGGTCGACACTCATTAGGTTGACTGCACTTAGGTCAACACTCATTAGGTCAACCACCATTGGTCGACATGCATCAGGTTTACATGGTCTCTAGGTCGACATTTCCTAGGTTGACATGGAAAAAGGTCGACATTGTTTCTTTTTCACTTTTTTTTGAACATTTTTACAATCCACGTGGACTACAAATGGGAACGGTAACCTGTGCCGAGCGCAACGAGTCACCTTGCCCGAAGCGGCGAGCCATGCGAGGGGACACGGTGCACTAACTGGGGTTTACGGTCACTTTACAAAGAAAATGACAAAAAAAAAAATGAAAAAAAGAACTCATGTCGATCTTTTTCCATGAGAAAGGTTTTAAGCTTTAAGGCGCTGTACTGAATGACGCTCCTAACTAATGTATATCAGCAGCCAATTGGGAAAGAGGTATGCCAGCCTCTTAAACCAAGAAAGAATATACAAATATTCCCAATAGGCGCTTAATAATACATATAGGAACAATAGTAAAAATAAAAAGTATTTTATTCACATATAAATGCACATAACCTCCCGGGGGTTAATTAAATTAATTACAATATAAAAAGTTAATTTAAAAATGACAAATTGAAGCAACAACACCAGTAGAACACAATGATATATTTGTATATTCTTTCTTGGTTTAACAGGCTGGCATACCTCTTTCCCAATTGGCTGCTGATATACATTAGTTAGGAGCATCATTCAGTACAGCGCCCTAAAGCTTAAAACCTTTCTCATCTTTTTGTTCAAACTGCCACAGCTTTAGTGGGCAGCTGAACGAATAACGCACCAAAATGAATGTCACTAGTTACACGGACAGGCTACAACACACAGTTGTGTGTGGATTCCAGTGTCCAAAGTCAGGTATTATAAAGTACTCATTCACACTACTGGACATTTCATAAATAGTGTGCCGGAGTCCTGCTATTTAACTACCTATTCACTTAATACGGGAGAACACTTCGGTACCTAATTATGGTTACCGTCTTTTAATATTAGTCAGGCTACATGATAAAGTATAGCCTTTCTATTATCAATTACATTAAGTATTCAATCTACAATCAGTATATCAACACTCATTGTTAACAAATATATTATATGTAGATGTTGTGAACTTAAGTGAAATAGCAACACCGGTCAGCCAAATTTTAATATCATTGTGTTCTACTGGTGTTGTTGCTTCAATTTGTCATTTTTAAATTAACTTTTTATATTGTAATTAATTTAATTAACCCCCGGGAGGTTATGTGCATTTATATGTGAATAAAATACTTTTTATTTTTACTATTGTTCCTATATGTTTTATTAAGCGCCTATTGGGAATATTTGTATGTTCGACCTTTTTCCATGTCGACCTTGTTCATGCTGACCTAATGACCATGTCGACCTATTCCAGGTGTTGACCTAGACACTGTCAACCAATAGTGGTCGACCAAATGGTTGTCGACCGAGATACAGTCGACCCTATGATCCACACCCCCAGTACCCTCAGACTGGCCGAGCTTACTGGTACGCTTACACATGCCCGTACTGGTGACAGATCGCCGACTCCCAGCAGCAGGACTCCAGTAACCTGGCAGCTCCTGTATGAGTAGCAACTACCTACCCTATAATCTTGCCCTGGTGTCTGTCATTCTGACGGGTTTTTAACTAGTTTTTTTAAATAAATACAATCTATAATATAATTTCACAAAATTTTTGCCAAAGTTAATTACTTATGACACTCTTATTAAAAAGTATATTCCGTATGAAATTCAATATTTCAAAAATAATAATAATAATAATAATAATAATAATAATAGTAATAATAATAATAATAATAATAATAATAATAATAAAAAATGTATCTAAGTTAAAGATAGCTTGAAACACTGATTTATAAATGTACTCATCTGAAAGGTGAGGTTTTCTCTTTTTTTGTTTTTTTTTTTAAAGAAAATATGGGTTTGAAATTAGTTTGCTTTGATTTGCATGACAGTTTTTCCAGAAGGTCATCTTTGAACTTTACAAGCAAGTTCTTCAGTTAAGGTCTGCCTTTAACATTCATATTTAACTTGCTTTCATTCAGTGGCCTTTATTAGCTGGGCTCCCACAGCTTGTAGCACATTTTGAACAGCAGCAGTAGGAGAATGTAAATGCAGAATAATGTATCAGGACTCAAATTTGCATGGTCAAATGTCAAAAAAATTAGGCCTTCTCTAAAATCATGTCAAGAGAAATAACATAAGTGGGCGACTCAACAGCAGGCATGCCATTATCAGTTAGTTCAAGCTGTCATCACTGACTGTGAGTGGAAGTAGTGGTCATTAACTGTAACTATGCTGTAGCTGCTCACAATGTTGAATTTTTTTCATTTTATTTTACATACACAGATGCGGAATGACAGGGTCTCTCAGAAAGCACATATAATGTTATGTTGCTTATGCTTAAGTGGGGACGTGGGGGTGGGTTAAAGTTAAAGCCATAATCATTCCATTAGTAGATGACAGAGAGAAGAAACGCAAAGTGCGTGGGTTGAGGGGGATGACATACTTGCATATCCTAGCGGATAAATACTCATTTAGAATAATCACTTTATTTCAGTCCTGTAATGACATTAACAAGCTTGGAATATAGCGAATTACACAAGTCAGAACAAATAATTGAATATTCCAATGGTGCAGAATTTAGGCACAAGTCAGACTTAATGTCATGCTGTTTCTAAAGTCAATGCAAGCATGCAATTAGATAATAAGCTTAAACAGCAGAAAATTGACACTGAGGCTGCTACTACTGTTACCAAATAAAGCATTGCTCATTGTAAGCTCATTCCGAATCTGTCATTTCTCAAAAATAAGCACCTTTTTCAAGAACTGGGTAATCATTTCATATAGCAGTTCTAGAAAACAACATTTAATATTATGCAGTGGATTAGAACATCATTGTAAGAATGGGAGTCACTAATGAAAACTCTGTTACTGGATTTTTATTATTTTCTTCTGGTGGCATACAAGCAGTATTAAATGCATGCTCTAAATACACTCACACATTGTTTAAAATATATTTTCCTTCCATGCCTATTATTTTATTCCGTCCAAATCATTATAGTTGGTACTGAATTAACAAGCCAAAAAGACGTGTCTACAGAGAGATGTGTCAAACTGTCTAATACTAATATGGGTTCTGTTGAAATTTCAATGAATGCTTGATGCTTCATTAGCACCTTAGATATATAGCTGTCTATTTTAAAAAGTTTCAATTCATATAAAATAAAACAGAATATTCTTCTGTAAAATTCTCATAATATGGACGTAGTAGTATAATAGAAGACATATAGCATTATTAACTAACAATATCAAAAACATTGTCATTTGTCATGCAAGCTTTATTTACATATACCATTTTTTATTACACATGAAGACAAACAAAAAACAAATTCAATATACAGTATATACAGTGCAGTATTATACAAACTTAAACCCTTCAATTTATCTTTTGTAGTGTAGACTATACTATATGCTACCAGTGGTACACCAAAAATGGGCGCAATATAAATACCAGAAAAGGAATACTTACATATCTTTTTAGTTTCCTAACAAGCACCCTCCACCCCACCCCAGTATGACATACAGTAAGGCTACATATACAAAAAAATTTTTTTTTGTTTGATAAAATATGTTGCATTCCGAAAGTATTTAGCCATTCACATTTGATCAGATGCAAACAGCATCCACATTACCATAAAAAGAACCTGTTTTTCAATATACTTCTCTTTGCCAGTGGGAAAAACGATAATAATTAAATGTATTTCATATTTTCTACCTAATGCCAAATTAGACCCTACTAAGTGGTCAGGGCCAAATGCTGAATTTCAGTAGGGTATATGAATGGATTTTTAGGAACAAAGGGCCTAATTCAGAGGTGTTTGGAAAAGGCACTGCCACTGCATAATTTTTTGTGTGCGCAGCAGCTGTTTTAAAATATGCAAAAGCCACTGGAGGCATCTTGTCTAAAAAGACCCCCACATCTGGCTTTTGTTATACTGTTGGCTATGTCCAAAGACACAGCAATGTGAGTTTTTTTGCAGGACAAACCTGTACCTTCTCACACATTAGAGCAGGCATGTCCAAACTGCGGCCCTCCAGCTGTTGTGAAACTACATATCCCAGCTTGCCCTGACACAGTTTTGCTCTCAGAGAATGCTAAAGCTGTGTCAGGGCATGCTGGGATGTGTAGTTTCTCAACAGCTGGAGGGCCGCAGTTTGGACATGCCTGCATTAGAAGGTGCGAGTTTGTCCACAAACTCACCCAATGTAATAGACTGCAAGTTTTTAAGTTCAAGGTTATTACATTGTGTTTCCAGAATGAAAACGTGCACAATGTAATGTGATGTTTTTCATTCCATTGTGCGAGTTTGACAGAAGCATGGACAGATCAGTGAGATCCGTTCATGATTCTGTGAGAAGTAAAGAAAGTGTTAAAAAAAATTTTTTTCAAACTGTGCAGGTCCCCCCCAAAAACTTAACCAGCCCCGGGGTCTTTGTGCCAGTCCTGGTTGCTAAAATACAGGGATAAAAATGTGTAGGGGTTCCCCCTATGTTAGCAACCAGCACCGGGCTCTTGGACTGGTTCCAAAAATATGAGTGGGATGGAACCAGCACCGGTCTCTAATAGCCAGGCAGGTAATGCCACAGCCGGGGGACACTTTTATATAGGTCCCTGCAGCCGCAACATCACCCCCCCAACTAGTCAACCCTGTCCAGGGTTCCCTGAGGGAGTGGGCACCCCAATAATGCCTCCAGGCACCCAGGGGCCAGGATGAAGACTGGGGCTATGGCTGCCTCCCCTGGGCTGTGGGTGGTGATTTCAGCTTTTTGTGTAAAAATACTGTAAATAAATAAATATTGTCTTTTGTTGTGGAACTTCAAGTCCCATCAAGCTTTCCTTGCCTGTTGGTACTTGGAGAACCACAAGTACCAGCATGTAGGGCATTAAAGGGCCTGCTGGTACCTGTAGTTTCGCAACAAAAGAAATATTCAAATAAAGACATTACACAGACACCCTGACAATATAACTTCACTCTTGCACACTCACATACATACACACACTTAGACATACTTACCTACATCCCACGTCAACATTCACACCACCTTGTCCAGTAGAATCCATTAGGGTACCTGTAAAAAAAATATATACCTGTTTATACTCAGCTATTTTTGGTGAAGTCTGTACTGTTCATTCCATGTAGGCATCCAGGGGTTAAAAAATAAACACATGGAAAAAAACCCGGTCCACGCAAGGTTAATTGTGGTCACCCACAAGAGTGACCTCTATTAACCTTGCCGTCTGCGGTAGACTGCAGGTTCCTACCATAGACGATGATGGGGGTTTCATTCCCCATTACTGCCTATGTGCTCTGCTTGATTGGCAGGCCGGGAGCGCACAGCCATTCAGGAGTGCGTTATGACGTGGCACTCTCTGATTGGATAGCTGGTCCCCAAGTGACAGGAGTCACGAGGTGTCCTGGCATTCATGGAAAGAGGATCCATGTATACACATGGATCTCCCTAAGGATTAACTTTTTTTTATTTTTTAACCCCGGGATACCTACATGGAACAAAGTGGACCGAACTTCACTGGAAATAGGTGAGTATATATATATATATATATATATATATATATATATTTATTTTACAGGTACCCTAATGGATTCTACTGGACAAGGGGAGGTGAATGGCGGTGTGGGATGTAGGTAAAAATTTAAAAGTGTGTGTATGTATGTGAGTGTGAAAGATTGATTTATTAAAGTTATACTGTCACGGTGTCTGTGTAATGTCTTTATTTGAATATTTCTTTTGTTGTGGAACTACAGGTACCAGCAGGCCCTTTAATGCCCTGCATGCTGGTACTTGTGGTTCACCAAGTACCAACATGTGGGGGAGGCTTGCTGTGACTTGTAGTTCCACAGCAAAAGACAATATTTATTTTATTTGTTTACCCAAAAAGCTATGAAGTTGCCACCCGCAGCACAGGGGTGGTTGCTGTAGCCTCGGACTTCATCCCTGGCCTTTTGGTGCCTGGAGAGGGGGACTTTATCACAGGGGTCCCCACTCCCCCACTCCCCGGCCAGGGGTAACTGGGGGTGGAGCGATGCTGCGGCCGCAGGCACCTGTATAAAAGTGTCCACCGGCTACAGCATTACCTCACTGGCTAATGGAGCCCGGTGCTGGTTCCAAAAATACGGGAGACCCCTATGTCTTTGCTCACCCTCGTATTTTTGGAACCAGGACCAGTCCATGAGCCTGATGCTGGTTGTTAAAATGCGAGGAACCCCGGGGCTGGTTAAGCTTTTGGGGGGGACCTGCACATTTATTTATTTTTTTACACTTTCTTTACTTTTTCTGACAGAAGCATACATGGATCTCACTGATCTGTGCATGCTTCTCTCAATCTCACCAGCCAGAACCTGGGCCCTCATTCCGAGCTGTTCGCTCGTTAGTGGTTTTCGCAATGGAGCGATTTGTCGCAAACTGCGCATGCGCAATGTTCGCAGTGCATCTGCGCCAAGTAAATTTGCCAAAAAGTTAGGTATTTTACTCACGGCTTAACAAAGAAATTTCTTCGTTCTGGTGATCGGAGTGTGATTGACAGGAAGTGGGTGTTTCTGGGCGGAAACTGGACGTTTTTTGGGTGTGTGCGGAAAAACGCTGCCGTTTCTGGGAAAAACGCGGGAGTGGCTGGAGAAACGGGGGAGTGTCTGGGCGAACGCTGGGTGTGTTTGTGACGTCAAACCAGGAACGAAACTGTCTAAACTGATCGCAGTGGCAGAGTAAGTCCCGAGCTACTCAGAAACTGCAAAGAAATTTCTATTCGCAATTATGCAAATCTTTCGTTCGCAATTCTGCAAAGCTAAGATTCACTCCCAGTAGGCGGCGGCTTAGCGTGTGCAAAGCTGCTAAAAGCAGCTAGCGAGCGAACAACTCGGAATGAGGGCCCTGGTCTATTAATTGGAGAGATTTTGGTAATGTTTTGGGTGCCAGTTGTAAACTTGCACCCTATTACATTGCCCGAGTTGTATGTTTGCAATGGCAAAACATCTGGATGTGAGTTTTGCCATTGTCAGTTTTGGAACTGCAGGAAACATGCGAGTTTGCATGTTTCCACACCCCATAACATAGGTTGAGTTTGCAAAATGTGCGAGTTCTAAACTCGCACATTTGTGCAAACTCACACTGCATTACATTTGGCCCCATATGTCTGCAGCCGTATTACACAGATAAAAAGATCTGAGAATTGCGAGAACTATGAAGTTTCGTTAATCTTTGAATTAGTCCCAAAGTCTTGCTTATACACAAAGTCTTATATAATTACATTAATAGTATGTTCTCTGTAAAAAAAATAAAACCTAATGATAAGGTTTTTTTTTTAAAAAAAACAACTCATAAAACATATTAACTGCAGTGAAATTAGCGTCTCTACTTCCTAAACTAGTCACATGCTTTCCCTGAGCTGACAGATTCATGCAGTGTCCCAAGCTCCTGCATGAAAAGGAAGGTAGAGTATGCAATCATTTTCAGCAACAGTCGGGTTTCTGAGCGGCAGTGAACTCCACCCTAAGTGCGCTCCTGGTGTTTACCCAATAACGGTAATTTACAAATGTGTCTACCTAGCATATTCTGCTTTTGCTTTATTGCAGACCTGTGAATGATGAAAATAGTGAACATCACACTTTAAAATGAATCCTGCTTTAACCTCAATAATACCCTTCATTAATTTTAACTTTTCAGTTGTTCTATAGTCTTACTTTATGTCTTTAAAAAAAAAAAAAAAAAATTTGTTTGAAATGTTCCAAGAATGTACAGTTATTGCAGTTTGGTAAATTACCTTTATTAAGAAGATCAATTCTGGGTACATACAGATAGCGTGTGCCAGTCCAATAAATGGTCTGATCAGACAATGATTATCAGATCATTGTGAACCAACCAGTACACACTGAGCATTTTCTAGCTCAGTGTGTACTCTCTTCAGATCTCCATAACAGGATTGGGAGGTCAGGAATGAGATACAGTAGTGTATGTAGCACACCAGATCCAGATCTTCTGATCTGACCATTGCAAAAACATTTGAAGCCATTTATTGGGATGCAGTCAATATACCAGCTGTCAGGATCCCAGCGTTCAGAAGACAGATGCCGTAATCCCGACAGCCAGTGAAATACAGATGCCTGGAATCCTGACAGATGCTGGGTATTATCACTCAGTTAGCCACCTCACCACCCGAGTGGGAATAGAACCTGTGGTGAGTGATACGAGCCACTAGGCCCGATGCGTGACGATGGCACTTGCTGCCGGGATTCCGTCAGACGGGATGCCGCTGTCGGTATAGTGACAGCTAGCATCCCATCTGCTGGGATATCATATGTATTTCCATTTATTGGCTAACCCTCCTCCATACACACTATCCAATTTTCAGACCAATCGGCCAATTATTGGCTGATTGTCTGATAACTGATAGTGTGTACCTGGCTTACAGTAAATCAGTCCCAGTGTCAAGATCAGTGTATCTAATTGTTTGCACATACTTTACAAGAGTAATAAATATTGGCATCTATAGAAACTGTACAACTACCCCTCAAACCCTTCTGACCTCATTATTCAGTCATGTATTAAAAAGTACAAGTGATTGTATAAAAAATAAAAATCCGTTCTTAGGAGCCAATTTATCACCATTCTCATCTGAGTATGTGGATGGGATTTAATAAAATCGACCCAATCTGCACTGCGATTATTGATTACATTGCACGGATGTATCAATAAGCGCATGCAAGGACAGAACTTGCGAGTGCGTGCTACCATAGGCGTTTCTATAATGGGTGCAGTGTGTGTGGTGCTCACGAGTCCGTGGGTCCAGGGGAACCCACACCGCACACACTGCACCCATAGAATATACTTACCCCTCCGGGGTCCTGTAATGGAGGCCCTGCTGTGTGGCACAGATCACTAGGAAAATGGCTGCCACAGCCATTTCTGAGTGATTTGCACATGGGCACTGGAGGTGTCCCGGGGAACAAAGACCTGCGCATGTGCAGTAGACTCTGGCATTATACCACAGTCTACTGCTTGCAGGAGAGGAGGGGGCCCACGACGGAGGCTGAACGTGGGTCCCCTCCTGTCTTAAAACACCTCTGCGTTCTGCCGCCATTGCTGCTACCTCTGCAGCAGGATCAACCCCTCATTATGAGTAACCCCCCGGCGCTGCTACCGAACCCCCCCCCCCCATCGCTACATACTTAACTGGTGATAGGTGTTCCGATGCGCTCCTCCAGCTTTGGTCATGTGATCTCTGGTTCCTGCACTGTGACCCGGTCATCTGATGCTGCAGACTGCTGCAAATGCCGATTTACAGTGCCAGATGACCGGGGTCAGAGTTCAGGACCCGTAGATCAGCTGACTGGAGCCGGAGGAGAGCACTGATCACTGGGGAATGCAAGTATATTAAAAAAAACATATATATTTTTTTTACACAGTGATCATCTTGTGTGTCCATCAGACACACAGAGCTGATCACACTGGTCGAGTCCCCGCACAGCTTTCTATGTCTAAGGGCAGTGAAAGCTGTGCAGAAGGCTGCATATTGCAGTGGGCCATTGATTACGCCAGCTGAAGCTTGTGTAATTATTACAGGCCTCACTGTGGTATTTGTTGACAAGTTTTTTTATAGTAAATTCTAGAGATGAGCGGGTTCGGTTCCTCGGAATCCGAACCCGCCCGAACTTCAGCTTTTTTTACACGGATCCGAGCGACTCGGATCTTCCCGCCTTGCTCGGTTAACCCGAGCGCGCCCGAACGTCATCATGACGCTGTCGGATTCTCGCGAGGCTCGGATTCTATCGCGAGACTCGGATTCTATATAAGGAGCCGCGCGTCGCCGCCATTTTCACACGTGCATTGAGATTGATAGGGAGAGGACGTGGCTGGCGTCCTCTCCATTTAGATTATAAGAGAGAGAGATTTACTGGAGCTTAGGACTAGGAGGAGTACTGTAGAAGTGTAGAGAGTGCAGAGAGTTTACTAGTGAGTGACCACCAGACAGTGCAGTTTATTTAATATATCCGTTCTCTGCCTGAAAAAAGCGATACACACAGTGACTCAGTCACATACCATATCTGTGTGCACTGCTCAGGCTCAGCCCAGTGTGCTGCATCATCTATATATATTATATATCTGTCTGACTGCTCAGCTCACACAGCTTATAATTGTGGGGGAGACAGGGGAGCACTGCAGTGCCAGTTATAGGTTATAGCAGGAGCCAGGAGTACATAATATTATATAGTGAGTGACCACCAGACAGTGCAGTTTATTTAATATATCCGTTCTCTGCCTGAAAAAAGCGATACACACAGTGACTCAGTCACATACCATATCTGTGTGCACTGCTCAGGCTCAGCCCAGTGTGCTGCATCATCTATATATATTATATATCTGTCTGACTGCTCAGCTCACACAGCTTATAATTGTGGGGGAGACTGGGGAGCACTGCAGTGCCAGTTATAGGTTATAGCAGGAGCCAGGAGTACATAATATTATATAGTGAGTGACCACCAGACAGTGCAGTTTATTTAATATATCCGTTCTCTGCCTGAAAAAAGCGATACACACAGTGACTCAGTCACATACCATATCTGTGTGCACTGCTCAGGCTCAGCCCAGTGTGCTGCATCATCTATATATATTATATATCTGTCTGACTGCTCAGCTCACACAGCTTATAATTGTGGGGGAGACTGGGGAGCACTGCAGTGCCAGTTATAGGTTATAGCAGGAGCCAGGAGTACATAATATTATATAGTGAGTGACCACCAGACAGTGCAGTTTATTTAATATATCCGTTCTCTGCCTGAAAAAAGCGATACACACAGTGACTCAGTCACATACCATATCTGTGTGCACTGCTCAGGCTCAGCCCAGTGTGCTGCATCATCTATATATATTATATATCTGTCTGACTGCTCAGCTCACACAGCTTATAATTGTGGGGGAGACTGGGGAGCACTGCAGTGCCAGTTATAGGTTATAGCAGGAGCCAGGAGTACATAATATTATATTAAAATTAAACAGTGCACACTTTTGCTGCAGGAGTGCCACTGCCAGTGTGACTGACCAGTGACCTGACCACACTGACCACCAGTATAGTTAGTAGTATACTTATATTGTGATTGCCTGAAAAAGTTAAACACTCGTCGTGTGACTTCACTTGTGTGTTGTTGTTTTTTTTATTCTATAAAAATAAAACTCATTCTGCTGACAGACAGTGTCCAGCAGGTCCGTCATTATATAATATATAATATATACCTGTCCGGCTGCAGTAGTGATATATATATATTTTTTATATCATTTATCATCCAGTCGCAGCAGACACAGTACGGTAGTTCACGGCTGTGGCTACCTCTGTGTCTGCACTCGGCAGGCAGTCCGTCCATAATTGTATACCACCTAACCGTGGTTTTTTTTTCTTTCTTCTTTATACATACATAGTTACATAGACATCTCTTTATCAACCAGTCTATATTAGCAGCAGACACAGTACAGTACGGTAGTTCACGGCTGTGGCTACCTCTGTGTCTGCACTCGGCAGGCAGTCCATAATTGTATACTAGTATCCATCTCCATTGTTTACCTGAGGTGTCTTTTAGTTGTGCCTATTAAAATATGGAGAACAAAAATGTTGAGGTTCCAAAATTAGGGAAAGATCAAGATCCACTTCCACCTCGTGCTGAAGCTGCTGCCACTAGTCATGGCCGAGACGATGAAATGCCAGCAACGTCGTCTGCCAAGGCCGATGCCCAATGTCATAGTACAGAGCATGTCAAATCCAAAACACCAAATATCAGAAAAAAAAGGACTCCAAAACCTAAAATAAAATTGTCGGAGGAGAAGCGTAAACTTGCCAATATGCCATTTACGACACGGAGTGGCAAGGAACGGCTGAGGCCCTGGCCTATGTTCATGGCTAATGGTTCAGCTTCACATGAGGATGGAAGCACTCAGCCTCTCGCTAGAAAAATGAAAGACTCAAGCTGGCAAAAGCAGCACAGCAAAGAACTGTGCATTCTTCGAAATCCCAAATCCACAAGGAGAGTCCAATTGTGTCGGTTGCGATGCCTGACCTTCCCAACACTGGACGTGAAGAGCATGCGCCTTCCACCATTTGCACGCCCCCTGCAAGTGCTGGAAGGAGCACCCGCAGTCCAGTTCCTGATAGTCAGATTGAAGATGTCAGTGTTGAAGTACACCAGGATGAGGAGGATATGGGTGTTGCTGGCGCTGGGGAGGAAATTGACCAGGAGGATTCTGATGGTGAGGTGGTTTGTTTAAGTCAGGCACCCGGGGAGACACCTGTTGTCCGTGGGAGGAATATGGCCGTTGACATGCCAGGTGAAAATACCAAAAAAATCAGCTCTTCGGTGTGGAGGTATTTCACCAGAAATGCGGACAACAGGTGTCAAGCCGTGTGTTCCCTTTGTCAAGCTGTAATAAGTAGGGGTAAGGACGTTAACCACCTCGGAACATCCTCCCTTATACGTCACCTGCAGCGCATTCATAATAAGTCAGTGACAAGTTCAAAAACTTTGGGTGACAGCGGAAGCAGTCCACTGACCAGTAAATCCCTTCCTCTTGTAACCAAGCTCACGCAAACCACCCCACCAACTCCCTCAGTGTCAAATTCCTCCTTCCCCAGGAATGCCAATAGTCCTGCAGGCCATGTCACTGGCAATTCTGACGATTCCTCTCCTGCCTGGGATTCCTCCGATGCATCCTTGCGTGTAACGCCTACTGCTGCTGGCGCTGCTGTTGTTGCTGCTGGGAGTCGATGGTCATCCCAGAGGGGAAGTCGTAAGCCCACTTGTACTACTTCCAGTAAGCAATTGACTGTTCAACAGTCCTTTGCGAGGAAGATGAAATATCACAGCAGTCATCCTGCTGCAAAGCGGATAACTGAGGCCTTGACAACTATGTTGGTGTTAGACGTGCGTCCGGTATCCGCCGTTAGTTCACAGGGAACTAGACAATTTATTGAGGCAGTGTGCCCCCGTTACCAAATACCATCTAGGTTCCACTTCTCTAGGCAGGCGATACCGAAAATGTACACGGACCTCAGAAAAAGACTCACCAGTGTCCTAAAAAATGCAGTTGTACCCAATGTCCACTTAACCACGGACATGTGGACAAGTGGAGCAGGGCAGGGTCAGGACTATATGACTGTGACAGCCCACTGGGTAGATGTATGGACTCCCGCCGCAAGAACAGCAGCGGCGGCACCAGTAGCAGCATCTCGCAAACGCCAACTCTTTCCTAGGCAGGCTACGCTTTGTATCACCGCTTTCCAGAATACGCACACAGCTGAAAACCTCTTACGGCAACTGAGGAAGATCATCGCGGAATGGCTTACCCCAATTGGACTCTCCTGTGGATTTGTGGCATCGGACAACGCCAGCAATATTGTGTGTGCATTAAATATGGGCAAATTCCAGCACGTCCCATGTTTTGCACATACCTTGAATTTGGTGGTGCAGAATTTTTTAAAAAACGACAGGGGCGTGCAAGAGATGCTGTCGGTGGCCAGAAGAATTGCGGGACACTTTCGGCGTACAGGCACCACGTACAGAAGACTGGAGCACCACCAAAAACTACTGAACCTGCCCTGCCATCATCTGAAGCAAGAAGTGGTAACGAGGTGGAATTCAACCCTCTATATGCTTCAGTGGTTGGAGGAGCAGCAAAAGGCCATTCAAGCCTATACAATTGAGCACGATATAGTAGGTGGAATGCACCTGTCTCAAGCGCAGTGGAGAATGATTTCAACGTTGTGCAAGGTTCTGATGCCCTTTGAACTTGCCACACGTGAAGTCAGTTCAGACACTGCCAGCCTGAGTCAGGTCATTCCCCTCATCAGGCTTTTGCAGAAGAAGCTGGAGACATTGAAGGAGGAGCTAACACGGAGCGATTCCGCTAGGCATGTGGGACTTGTGGATGGAGCCCTTAATTCGCTTAACAAGGATTCACGGGTGGTCAATCTGTTGAAATCAGAGCACTACATTTTGGCCACCGTGCTCGATCCTAGATTTAAAGCCTACCTTGGATCTCTCTTTCCGGCAGACACAAGTCTGCTGGGGTTGAAAGACCTGCTGGTGACAAAATTGTCAAGTCAAGCGGAACGCGACCTGTCAACATCTCCTCCTTCACATTCTCCCGCAACTGGGGGTGCGAGGAAAAGGCTCAGAATTCCGAGCCCACCCGCTGGCGGTGATGCAGGGCAGTCTGGAGCGACTGCTGATGCTGACATCTGGTCTGGACTGAAGGACCTGACAACGATTACGGACATGTCGTCTACTGTCACTGCATATGATTCTCTCAACATTGATAGAATGGTGGAGGATTATATGAGTGACCGCATCCAAGTAGGCACGTCACACAGTCCGTACTTATACTGGCAGGAAAAAGAGGCAATTTGGAGGCCCTTGCACAAACTGGCTTTATTCTACCTAAGTTGCCCTCCCACAAGTGTGTACTCCGAAAGAGTGTTTAGTGCCGCCGCTCACCTTGTCAGCAATCGGCGTACGAGGTTACATCCAGAAAATGTGGAGAAGATGATGTTCATTAAAATGAATTATAATCAGTTCCTCCGCGGAGACATTGACCAGCAGCAATTGCCTCCACAAAGTACACAGGGAGCTGAGATGGTGGATTCCAGTGGGGACGAATTGATAATCTGTGAGGAGGGGGATGTACACGGTGATATATCGGAGGGTGATGATGAGGTGGACATCTTGCCTCTGTAGAGCCAGTTTGTGCAAGGAGAGATTAATTGCTTCTTTTTTGGGGGGGGTCCAAACCAACCCGTCATATCAGTCACAGTCGTGTGGCAGACCCTGTCACTGAAATGATGGGTTGGTTAAAGTGTGCATGTCCTGTTTTGTTTATACAACATAAGGGTGGGTGGGAGGGCCCAAGGACAATTCCATCTTGCACCTCTTTTTTCTTTTCTTTTTCTTTGCATCATGTGCTGATTGGGGAGGGTTTTTTGGAAGGGACATCCTGCGTGACACTGCAGTGCCACTCCTAAATGGGCCCGGTGTTTGTGTCGGCCACTAGGGTCGCTAATCTTACTCACACAGTCAGCTACCTCATTGCGCCTCTTTTTTTCTTTGCGTCATGTGCTGTTTGGGGAGGGTTTTTTGGAAGGGACATCCTGCGTGACACTGCAGTGCCACTCCTAGATGGGCCCGGTGTTTGTGTCGGCCACTAGGGTCGCTAATCTTACTCACACAGCTACCTCATTGCGCCTCTTTTTTTCTTTGCGTCATGTGCTGTTTGGGGAGGGTTTTTTGGAAGGGCCATCCTGCGTGACACTGCAGTGCCACTCCTAGATGGGCCCGGTGTTTGTGTCGGCCACTAGGGTCGCTAATCTTACTCACACAGCTACCTCATTGCGCCTCTTTTTTTCTTTGCGTCATGTGCTGTTTGGGGAGGGTTTTTTGGAAGGGACATCCTGCGTGACACTGCAGTGCCACTCCTAGATGGGCCCGGTGTTTGTGTCGGCCACTAGGGTCGCTTATCTTACTCACACAGCGACCTCGGTGCAAATTTTAGGACTAAAAATAATATTGTGAGGTGTGAGGTATTCAGAATAGACTGAAAATGAGTGTACATTATGGTTTTTGAGGTTAATAATACTTTGGGATCAAAATGACCCCCAAATTCTATGATTTAAGCTGTTTTTAGTGTTTTTTGAAAAAAACACCCGAATCCAAAACACACCCGAATCCGACAAAAAAAATTCGGTGAGGTTTTGCCAAAACGCGTTCGAACCCAAAACACGGCCGCGGAACCGAACCCAAAACCAAAACACAAAACCCGAAAAATTTCAGGCGCTCATCTCTAGAATTCAGCACTATAACATTTCCCATTATACGTAAGGGAAATGTGAAGTGGTTGCTTAAAGAAAATAGAAAAAAAAAAAAAGAATTAAAAGGTTTGTCCAAAAGCACTTTAATATATACAAGTGAAACTAACATTGGGGGTCATTCCGAGTTGTTCGCTCGTTATATTTTTCTTGCAACAGAGCGATTAGTCGCTAATGCGCATGCGCAATGTCCGCAGTGCGACTGCGCCAAGTAAATTTGCTATGCAGTTAGGTATTTTACTCGCGGCATTACGAGGTTTTTTCTTTGTTCTGGTGATCGTAATGTGATTGACAGGAAGTGGGTGTTTCTGGGCGGAAACTGGCCGTTTTATGGGTGTGTGCGAAAAAACGCTACCGTTTCTGGGAAAAACGCGGGAGTGGCTGGAGAAACGGAGGAGTGTCTGACCGAACACTGGGAGTGTTTGTGACGTCAAACCAGGAACGAAACTGACTGAACTGATCGCAGTTGCCGAGTAAGTGTGGAGCTACTCAGAAACTGCTAAGAAGTGTCTATTCGCAATTTTGCTAATCTTTCGTTCGCAATTTTGATAAGCTAAGATTCACTCCCAGTAGGCGTCGGCTTAGCGTGTGCAAAGCTGCTAAAAGCAGCTTGCGAGCGAACAACTCGGAATGAGGGCCATAATGTGGCCCTCATTCCGAGTTGTTCGCTCGCAAGCTGCTTTTAGCAGATTTACTCACGCTAAGCCGCCGCCTACTGGGAGTGAATCTTAGCTTCTTAAAATTGCGAACGACGTATTCGCAATATTGCGATTACACCTCTCTTAGCAGTTTCTGAGTAGCTCCAGACTTACTCGGCATCTGCGATCAGTTCAGTGCTTGTCGTTCCTGGTTTGACGTCACAAACACACCCAGCGTTCGCCCAGACACTCCCCCGTTTCTCCAGCCACTCCCGCGTTTTTCCCAGAAACGGTATCGTTTTTTCACACACACCTATAAAACGGCGAGTTTCCGCCCAGAAACACCCACTTCCTGTCAATCACACTACGATCAACAGAACGATGAAAAAGCCGTGAGTAAAATTCCTAACTGCATAGCAAATTTACTTGGTGCAGTCGCACTGCGGACATTGCGCATGCGCACTAAGCGGAAAATCGCTGCGATGCGAAAAAATTTACCGAGCGAACAACTCGGAATGACCCCCATTGTTTTAGTAAAGAGAAACATTAATAAATATGCACCTTAGTACGTAGAAGTGTGCTCATAAGAACAAGAAGAGTTGATTCTGCACAGATTACCATTCCTACATGTCGCTAAGTACTAGAGAAGCATGTACAGTATGTTTCTACATTTAGGAAACAAGAGATATTTAAAAATATAAATTACCAGGACTGAAATTATTTGGTAGTGGACCTCAGAACAATCAATATCAAAATACTGTAGAAAAGAAGACTATTTGTTAAGAGCACTCTTATTTCTGAAAATATTTATGAAAAACTTTAAACCGTTATTTTTATTATTAATCCATATAAAATAATGATTTATTCATGGCGTGGTTCAAAGGTCAGGAGTATTTCATGCATTTTTACCCTCGGTAAGATGGAAATATTGCTTACAATGTACACCAGAAACAAAATTAAACAATTATTAGACTAATTGTCCAATGTGATATTCAAGAGTATTATTATATATTATTTACAGTATAAGGTGCCAGTCAGTACATGCGGCATACATTAGAACAATACAGCAGGGTACACAGCACAGAACGTAATATTACAGTAACTTGAAAGCTAAAACAGAGCACAGGTAACAATTAGCGCCACAATTCTTAGTACACAATACAGCTGAGATGTAAGGAAGCAAAGGAGTAATCAGCGTACTACTACAGGCAGCCAGCCATTGGAAGAGATGAACAGTAATGTGCGAGAGGAGATGTGGGTATAGACATTTGCTGAGTAGGAGAGTGCTGTAAGTGTGAGAGAAAAGGGCTGTGAGAACAGGAGGGAAGAGGGCTCTGCTCCAAGGAGCTCACAATCTAGGGGAGTATATAAACATGCATACATAATCATAGATGCCTGACTGTTTCCTTGGGGAGATATAGATTCCTAAAATATGTCAGATAAAAGAAAGGTCTAACCAAAGAATGAACCTTTAAAATTAATTAGTTGCTATGGTAATTAACCAATGCAATGCTCATAATATATACATAAATCAAAAGTGAGCAAAAGATGCATACCTCAATCTCTTAAAAATGTCAGACAAAGGGCCGAATGTAATGATGCCCGAGGTGGCTGGAGGTGCGGGTTCCTGGCCGAACTCAAATGTTTTTTTAAAGTGGCAATCATTTACGGGGCAAGACTATGCGTCTGGCCAATTCGAGCGTCATTACATCCTGAGCCTAATTCAGACCTGATCGCTGCTCATAGGCAAACGCAGGGGGGGGTTTCCGGTTGCCCAGAAACCCCCCTCCTCTTGGCAAGTGGCTCAAATTATGACAACAATAGCAATGTTATATAATACGATTACTAGAGCTGCATCCCATCATGCAGTTTAAGGGACAGAGTAGAGCTGCTGCACATGCCCAGTGGTAGCAGCGTATTCTTTTACTGTGTGTTTGGATCTGACTGCGCAATCAGTGCACTGGACCAGAGAGTAGCTAGCAGGAAGAAGAGACAGGAGCCGTACCATGAGGTGGGAGAATGTGTGCTTAGAAAGTGCAGTTCTGGTTCTATTACGTTTGTGTATTTATTTATTATGGTATGTTTAACCTTTTCCTGACCACTTATTTATATTATTTAAATATGTTTGATACAGCCTATACTATAGACCATCTATAGTGTTAAATATTAATACTGTATTCCATACAGTATACAAAAAGACCAATGTTTATATTAATGTCCAGGGTCATTACTAGGTTCTTCTGCCACTCCCCCAGACTTCTGTAGAGTAGGAGATTGTGGAGCGCATTTGGAAACCCCCCTCTAGAAATCCTGCGTTTGCCACTGCTGCTGTGCGTTTTCGCACAGCAGCCGATCAGGTCTGAACTGTGCATGTGCCGGCGCATGCCAGACAGCCGATGCCCATCTCAGCGATCGTCTTTGCCTGACTGACTGGTGGCATTGGGCCACCATTTTAGGGGCGCGGTCCGAGCAACGCAGGCGTGCCCAGACCATGCGGGGAGGGCAGGGTGCAGCAGTTTCGTGACATCACACGCAGATGCTGCAACCCAGACAGCGACGAGTAGCTCCCTGCCAGCGCACAGGAGCTTTCACTGGTAGGGAACTACTCATCAGGTACAAAAGCCTTACATGCAGGGCGGACTAACCCTGTGCTGGGTGTCCCTCCGCATGTCTGAATTAAGCGCAATGTCTCTTACAAAGGTCGACAGTAAAAAGGTTAACAGTCGATAGGTCAACCACTACTGGTTGACATGCATTAGGTTGACACAGTCAAAAGGTTGACATGACAATCGCATTTGGTCGACATGAGTTTTTCACTTTTTTACATTTTTATAACTTTTCATACATTACCATTCACATAGACTATGATTGGGAAACGTAACTCGTGCCGAGTGCAGTAGTAGCAAAGTACAGCACCTTGCCCAAAGCATGGCGAGCAAAGTGAGCCATGTGAGGAGACGTGGTACACTAATTGGGGGTCCATGTGCTAAAAGTTAAATATTGACATCCTAAAATCTTTAAAAAACTCGTCCTTTTCATGTGTTGACCATTTTTATGTAGACCTTTTGCCTGTGTTGACTTCTTTCTCTTGTCAGTTTGGACACCATTTTGACTAGAGATGAGCGGGTTCGGTTTCTCTGAATCCGAACCCGCCAGAACTTCATGTTTTTTTTCACGGGTCCGAGCGACTCGGATCTTCCCGCCTTGCTCGGTTAACCCGAGCGCGCCCGAACGTCATCATGACGCTGTCGGATTCTCGCGAGGCTCGGATTCTATCGCGAGACTCGGATTCTATATAAGGAGCCGCGCGTCGCCGCCATTTTCACACGTGCATTGAGATTGATAGGGAGAGGACGTGGCTGGCGTCCTCTCCATTTAGATTATAAGAGACTGAGAGAGATTTACTGGAGCTGACTAGGAGGAGTACTGTTACTGTAGAAGTGTAGAGACTGAGTGGAGAGAGTTTACTAGTGAGGACAGTGCAGTTTACTTTATAATCCGTTCTCTGCCTGAAAAAAGCGATACACAGCACACAGTGACTCAGTCACATACCATATCTGTGTGCACTGCTCAGGCTCAGGCCAGTGTGCTGCATCATCTATTATCTATATATAATATTATATATATCTGTCTGACTGCTCAGCTCACACAGCTTATAATTGTGGGGGAGACTGGGGAGCACTACTGCAGTGCCAGTTATAGGTTATAGCAGGAGCCAGGAGTACATAATATATTATATAGTGAGTGACCACC
This sequence comes from Pseudophryne corroboree, assembly GCF_028390025.1. Lineage (NCBI taxonomy): Eukaryota > Metazoa > Chordata > Amphibia > Anura > Myobatrachidae > Pseudophryne > Pseudophryne corroboree. The sequence continues at coordinate 426,847,619 of NC_086448.1, forward strand.
AGACACACAGTGCAGTTTATTTAATATATCCGTTCTCTGCCTGAAAAAAGCGATACACACAGTGACTCAGTCAGTCACATACCATATCTGTGTGCACTGCTCAGGCTCAGGCCAGTGTGCTGCATCATCTATATATATTATATATCTGTCTGACTGCTCAGCTCACACAGCTTATAATTGTGGGGGAGACTGGGGAGCACTACTGCAGTGCCAGTTATAGGTTATAGCAGGAGCCAGGAGTACATAATATTATATTAAAATTAAACAGTGCACACTTTTGCTGCAGGAGTGCCACTGCCAGTGTGACTAGTGACCAGTGACCTGACCACCAGTATATATAATATTAGTAGTATACTATCTCTTTATCAACCAGTCTATATTAGCAGCAGACACAGTACAGTGCGGTAGTTCACGGCTGTGGCTACCTCTGTGTCGGCACTCGGCAGCCCGTCCATAATTGTATATACCACCTAACCGTGGTTTTTTTTTCATTCTTTATACATACATACTAGTTACGAGTATACTATCTCTTTATCAACCAGTCTATATATTAGCAGCAGACACAGTACAGTGCGGTAGTTCACGGCTGTGGCTACCTCTGTGTCGGCACTCGGCAGCCCGTCCATAATTGTATATACCACCTAACCGTGGTTTTTTTTTTCTTTCTTTATAGTCATACTAGTTACGAGTATACTATCTCTTTATCAACCAGTCTATATTAGCAGCAGACACAGTACAGTGCGGTAGTTCACGGCTGTGGCTACCTCTGTGTCGGCACTCGGCAGCCCGTCCATAATTGTATATACCACCTAACCGTGGTTTTTTTTTCTTTCTTTATACATACATACTAGTTACGAGTATACTATCTCTTTATCAACCAGTCTATATTAGCAGCAGACACAGTACAGTGCGGTAGTTCACGGCTGTGGCTACCTCTGTGTCGGCACTCGGCAGCCCGTCCATAATTGTATATACCACCTAACCGTGGTTTTTTTTTCTTTCTTTATACATACATACTAGTTACGAGTATACTATCTCTTTATCAACCAGTCTATATATTAGCAGCAGACACAGTACAGTGCGGTAGTTCACGGCTGTGGCTACCTCTGTGTCGGCACTCGGCAGCCCGTCCATAATTGTATATACCACCTAACCGTGGTTTTTTTTTCTTTCTTTATACATACATACTAGTTACGAGTATACTATCTCTTTATCAACCAGTCTATATTAGCAGCAGACACAGTACAGTGCGGTAGTTCACGGCTGTGGCTACCTCTGTGTCGGCACTCGGCAGCCCGTCCATAATTGTATATACAACCTAACCGTGGTTTTTTTTCTTTCTTTATACATACATACTAGTTACGAGTATACTATCTCTTTATCAACCAGTCTATATATTAGCAGCAGACACAGTACAGTGCGGTAGTTCACGGCTGTGGCTACCTCTGTGTCGGCACTCGGCAGCCCGTCCATAATTGTATATACCACCTAACCGTGGTTTTTTTTTCTTTCTTTATACATACATACTAGTTACGAGTATACTATCTCTTTATCAACCAGTCTATATATTAGCAGCAGACACAGTACAGTGCGGTAGTTCACGGCTGTGGCTACCTCTGTGTCGGCACTCGGCAGCCCGTCCATAATTGTATACTAGTATCCAATCCATCCATCTCCATTGTTTACCTGAGGTGCCTTTTAGTTGTGCCTATTAAAATATGGAGAACAAAAATGTTGGGGTTCCAAAATTAGGGAAAGATCAAGATCCACTTCCACCTCGTGCTGAAGCTGCTGCCACTAGTCATGGCCGAGACGATGAAATGCCAGCAACGTCGTCTGCCAAGGCCGATGCCCAATGTCATAGTACAGAGCATGTCAAATCCAAAACACCAAATATCAGTAAAAAAAGGACTCCAAAACCTAAAATAAAATTGTCGGAGGAGAAGCGTAAACTTGCCAATATGCCATTTACCACACGGAGTGGCAAGGAACGGCTGAGGCCCTGGCCTATGTTCATGGCTAATGGTTCAGCTTCACATGAGGATGGAAGCACTCAGCCTCTCGCTAGAAAAATGAAAAGACTCAAGCTGGCAAAAGCAGCACAGCAAAGAACTGTGCATTCTTCGAAATCCCAAATCCACAAGGAGAGTCCAATTGTGTCGGTTGCGATGCCTGACCTTCCCAACACTGGACGTGAAGAGCATGCGCCTTCCACCATTTGCACGCCCCCTGCAAGTGCTGGAAGGAGCACCCGCAGTCCAGTTCCTGATAGTCAGATTGAAGATGTCAGTGTTGAAGTACACCAGGATGAGGAGGATATGGGTGTTGCTGGCGCTGGGGAGGAAATTGACCAGGAGGATTCTGATGGTGAGGTGGTTTGTTTAAGTCAGGCACCCGGGGAGACACCTGTTGTCCGTGGGAGGAATATGGCCGTTGACATGCCAGGTGAAAATACCAAAAAAATCAGCTCTTCGGTGTGGAGGTATTTCACCAGAAATGCGGACAACAGGTGTCAAGCCGTGTGTTCCCTTTGTCAAGCTGTAATAAGTAGGGGTAAGGACGTTAACCACCTCGGAACATCCTCCCTTATACGTCACCTGCAGCGCATTCATAATAAGTCAGTGACAAGTTCAAAAACTTTGGGTGACAGCGGAAGCAGTCCACTGACCAGTAAATCCCTTCCTCTTGTAACCAAGCTCACGCAAACCACCCCACCAACTCCCTCAGTGTCAATTTCCTCCTTCCCCAGGAATGCCAATAGTCCTGCAGGCCATGTCACTGGCAATTCTGACGAGTCCTCTCCTGCCTGGGATTCCTCCGATGCATCCTTGCGTGTAACGCCTACTGCTGCTGGCGCTGCTGTTGTTGCCGCTGGGAGTCGATGGTCATCCCAGAGGGGAAGTCGTAAGCCCACTTGTACTACTTCCAGTAAGCAATTGACTGTTCAACAGTCCTTTGCGAGGAAGATGAAATATCACAGCAGTCATCCTACTGCAAAGCGGATAACTGAGGCCTTGACAACTATGTTGGTGTTAGACGTGCGTCCGGTATCCGCCGTTAGTTCACAGGGAACTAGACAATTTATTGAGGCAGTGTGCCCCCGTTACCAAATACCATCTAGGTTCCACTTCTCTAGGCAGGCGATACCGAGAATGTACACGGACGTCAGAAAAAGACTCACCAGTGTCCTAAAAAATGCAGTTGTACCCAATGTCCACTTAACCACGGACATGTGGACAAGTGGAGCAGGGCAGGGTCAGGACTATATGACTGTGACAGCCCACTGGGTAGATGTATGGACTCCCGCCGCAAGAACAGCAGTGGCGGCACCAGTAGCAGCATCTCGCAAACGCCAACTCTTTCCTAGGCAGGCTACGCTTTGTATCACCGCTTTTCAGAATACGCACACAGCTGAAAACCTCTTACGGCAACTGAGGAAGATCATCGCGGAATGGCTTACCCCAATTGGACTCTCCTGTGGATTTGTGGCATCGGACAACGCCAGCAATATTGTGTGTGCATTAAATATGGGCAAATTCCAGCACGTCCCATGTTTTGCACATACCTTGAATTTGGTGGTGCAGAATTTTTTAAAAAACGACAGGGGCGTGCAAGAGATGCTGTCGGTGGCCAGAAAAATTGCGGGACACTTTCGGCGTACAGGCACCACGTACAGAAGACTGGAGCACCACCAAAAACTACTGAACCTGCCCTGCCATCATCTGAAGCAAGAAGTGGTAACGAGGTGGAATTCAACCCTCTATATGCTTCAGAGGTTGGAGGAGCAGCAAAAGGCCATTCAAGCCTATACAATTGAGCACGATATAGGAGGTGGAATGCACCTGTCTCAAGTGCAGTGGAGAATGATTTCAACGTTGTGCAAGGTTCTGATGCCCTTTGAACTTGCCACATGTGAAGTCAGTTCAGACACTGCCAGCCTGAGTCAGGTCATTCCCCTCATCAGGCTTTTGCAGAAGAAGCTGGAGGCATTGAAGAAGGAGCTAAAAGGGAGCGATTCCGCTAGGCATGTGGGACTTGTGGATGCAGCCCTTAATTCGCTTAACAAGGATTCACGGGTGGTCAATCTGTTGAAATCAGAGCACTACATTTTGGCCACCGTGCTCGATCCTAGATTTAAAGCCTACCTTGGATCTCTCTTTCCGGCAGACACAAGTCTGCTGGGGTTGAAAGACCTGCTGGTGACAAAATTGTCAAGTCAAGCGGAACGCGACCTGTCAACATCTCCTCCTTCACATTCTCCCGCAACTGGGGGTGCGAGGAAAAGGCTCAGAATTCCGAGCCCACCCGCTGGCGGTGATGCAGGGCAGTCTGGAGCGACTGCTGATGCTGACATCTGGTCCGGACTGAAGGACCTGACAACGATTACGGACATGTCGTCTACTGTCACTGCATATGATTCTCTCAACATTGATAGAATGGTGGAGGATTATATGAGTGACCGCATCCAAGTAGGCACGTCACACAGTCCGTACTTATACTGGCAGGAAAAAGAGGCAATTTGGAGGCCCTTGCACAAACTGGCTTTATTCTACCTAAGTTGCCCTCCCACAAGTGTGTACTCCGAAAGAGTGTTTAGTGCCGCCGCTCACCTTGTCAGCAATCGGCGTACGAGGTTACATCCAGAAAATGTGGAGAAGATGATGTTCATTAAAATGAATTATAATCAATTCCTCCGCGGAGACATTGACCAGCAGCAATTGCCTCCACAAAGTACACAGGGAGCTGAGATGGTGGATTCCAGTGGGGACGAATTGATAATCTGTGAGGAGGGGGATGTACACGGTGATATATCGGAGGGTGAAGATGAGGTGGACATCTTGCCTCTGTAGAGCCAGTTTGTGCAAGGAGAGATTAATTGCTTCTTTTTTGGGGGGGGTCCAAACCAACCCGTCATATCAGTCACAGTCGTGTGGCAGACCCTGTCACTGAAATGATGGGTTGGTTAAAGTGTGCATGTCCTGTTTTGTTTATACAACATAAGGGTGGGTGGGAGGGCCCAAGGACAATTCCATCTTGCACCTCTTTTTTCTTTTCTTTTTCTTTGCATCATGTGCTGATTGGGGAGGGTTTTTTGGAAGGGACATCCTGCGTGACACTGCAGTGCCACTCCTAGATGGGCCCGGTGTTTGTGTCGGCCACTAGGGTCGCTAATCTTACTCACACAGTCAGCTACCTCATTGCGCCTCTTTTTTTCTTTGCGTCATGTGCTGTTTGGGGAGGGTTTTTTGGAAGGGACATCCTGCGTGACACTGCAGTGCCACTCCTAGATGGGCCCGGTGTTTGTGTCGGCCACTAGGGTCGCTAATCTTACTCACACAGCTACCTCATTGCGCCTCTTTTTTTCTTTGCGTCATGTGCTGTTTGGGGAGGGTTTTTTGGAAGGGACATCCTGCGTGACACTGCAGTGCCACTCCTAGATGGGCCCGGTGTTTGTGTCGGCCACTAGGGTCGCTAATCTTACTCACACAGCTACCTCATTGCGCCTCTTTTTTTCTTTGCGTCATGTGCTGTTTGGGGAGGGTTTTTTGGAAGGGCCATCCTGCGTGACACTGCAGTGCCACTCCTAGATGGGCCCGGTGTTTGTGTCGGCCACTAGGGTCGCTAATCTTACTCACACAGCTACCTCATTGCGCCTCTTTTTTTCTTTGCGTCATGTGCTGTTTGGGGAGGGTTTTTTGGAAGGGACATCCTGCGTGACACTGCAGTGCCACTCCTAGATGGGCCCGGTGTTTGTGTCGGCCACTAGGGTCGCTTATCTTACTCACACAGCGACCTCGGTGCAAATTTTAGGACTAAAAATAATATTGTGAGGTGTGAGGTATTCAGAATAGACTGAAAATGAGTGTAAATTATGGTTTTTGAGGTTAATAATACTTTGGGATCAAAATGACCCCCAAATTCTATGATTTAAGCTGTTTTTTAGTGTTTTTTGAAAAAAACACCCGAATCCAAAACACACCCGAATCCGACAAAAAAAATTCGGTGAGGTTTTGCCAAAACGCGTTCGAACCCAAAACACGGCCGCGGAACCGAACCCAAAACCAAAACACAAAACCCGAAAAATTTCAGGCGCTCATCTCTAATTTTGACACATAATGTCGGAGGGAGAGAGTGTGAGGCAAGCTGCAGCGTGATTAAGGGTTACTGTGGGCTGCTGTTTATAAAGAATTACTGTGACTGCGATTAAGGGCAGTGGGATACTGTGTTACCCACAGACTCAGGGCAGGATGTACCAAGTAATTGCAGTACATACCGCCCTTACCACATTGATACTAATTGCATATGTACTAACACATGCAATTAATTTCGCAAAGGGTAGCTCTCCCGATAACAGCGGACCCTTGCTATGGCCGCCGGTCCCTGGACTTTCTTGTTTATGATTCGGGAGTCCGCCAGCGCCACAGGGGATGCTGGGAAGGATACGATTGGACCCATTTGACAGAACTAATGCAGAAAGAAGCCCATAGGCTTGTATAGGGTAACACCAGCTTTGCTGGCATTACCCTCTGCATTGAAGCCCTGGCTTCCGGGATTTAGGACATTTGGGAAATGTGGAAAATACCTGAAAAACTGGGGTTTTACCGCTTTTTCCTGTTAGAACATCCCACCATATTTGTCATCACTGAAGTAATGTGGACTGTAGCAATGTCAGTAGGGGCTACTGTGACTGTTAATAAGACCCAATGTGACTGTGATTAAGGGCAGTGGGATACTGTATCACCCTCAGACTATGGGGCCCATTTATCAAGCCTTGGAGGGTGATAAATTGCACGGTGATAACGTACCAACCAATAAGCTCCCTTCTGCCATGTTACAGACTGTGTTTGAAAAATGACAGATAGGAGCTGATTGGTTGGTACTTTATCACCGTGCTATTTATCACTCTCCAAGGCTTGATAAATTTGGTCATATGTGTTTTCAGTGAAGGGCTGTGTGCTGCAGCACTGTCATTAAGAGCTACTGTGACTGTTAATAAGAGCTACTGTACTGTGATTAAGGGCAGTGGGATATTACTGTGTCACCCTTAGACTCAGTGTCATTGGTGAAGGGCTGGGATTGCAGTACTGTGACTGTGTCAGTGTTAGGAAAATCATCATTACTGTGTATTTTAAAAAGAAGTGTTTTATTCAGGCACTGTACCTAAAAAAATAATGTTCAGTAGGTGCCACTCGTCTCTTACTTACTTCAGTTTATAAAAAAATAAAACGTGTGTGTTGTTGTTCAGGCACAGGCACAGCTACAGTTGCAGTTTTGCTAATACCTGTATAGCAAAACTGCAGCTGCTATTACTTGCATGCTGGGGGCTGCCCATCACAGGGCAAAGCCACCCAGCATGCTAATGGTGGCCAACGATGAGATCGCAATTCAATTGTGATCGCATTGCTAAATAAGGGAAGCCCCCTGCCTCCGCAGCCTCGCTGAGAAGACAGTCGGGCCGCCGCCATATTCTGTTCACAGTGGCCGCATGTGACGTCACACGGCCGGTATGAACCCTCACCCATTTCTGTGACAATACATTATTTGTATGCAGTAAATAAAAGCATGTAGCTCACAAATGCAGGACAGCTGCATTCTTACACTGCAATGTAATGTAGATAGCAGTTTGGGCATACCCTTTTCAAATCTAAAGCTCTCTGCACATTTTGAATCTGCCCCACCAGAAATCCAACATGGTTTGTCCAGGTTTACAGTTATTGCTCTTTCTTACTTTATTCCCAAATCAGAATCAGATCCTGTGATGGAAATGCTGCAACTGAGCATCTCAGTTGTTTGAAAATTGGAAGCAACAATAACATAGAGACTCAGTCCTGACTGCGGTATATGCCATAGACATGGCTGCATCTACATCCACCTCTTAATGAGGCCCTCGGTTCTCATTTAATGGGTTGGGTACGGGTTCCTGGCAGTTGGGATTTCGGCAGTCATGATACTAATAGTGGCATCCTAACTACCATAATCCTTGCACTTGTACATAAATAAATAACCCTACCCCTTACCCTACCCCTCCCTCCCCACAGAATAACCCTAACCCTTCACTCCCACAGCCTACAGATGGGGTACTACCTAGGAGGCCTGTCTGTTGCCGAATAGCGGTGTTCCCAGTCAAGAGCGGGGAAGGGGTCACCTACAAGTGGGGGAGGATGTTACAGCTGAGAGTGGGGGAAGGGGGGATGGCACCCGCAAGTGAGGAAGGGTGGTCCATCTATGAGAGGGGGAAGAGGGCATCAGTGAATGCGGTCTGTCTATGAGAGGTGGAGAGAGTGGGGCAGGGGGGTCCAATCACCACTGCCGATTGGATACCTGTTCAACTGCGCAGCTCCGTGATTACTGTGCCTGTCCTGTGGCCAGCCAATTAGCACACAGTGTCAGCCTGCACAAGCTGCAGGAAAGAAATAGGGCAGGCATTGCAGTATGTGAGGCCTAAGCAAGCAGCTAATGTACAGTATTGTCACAACAGTAAGTCTACACACTGTGAAATGTGAAACAATAAGTACTGTAACCACTAGTTATACATAGTGTAGAATATTGGGCACCGGGTGGGTATACATGGTGTAGATTAGGGGGCACCAGGTGGGTATACATAGTATAGAATATGGGGCACCAGGTTGGTATACATAGTGTAGATTAGGGGGCACCAAGTGGGTATACATAGTGTAGAATAGGGGGGACAAGGTGGCTAGACACAGTGTTGATTAGGGGCACCAGATGGGTCTACATAGTGTAGAATAGGTTGGGATAAGGTTCATCAGAAATACTTGTGTAGTGTGCATTTGCAGAGACAGCATGGTACTGTGTATTAGAGCTGCCTGTGTGCTGCAGGAAATTAATAGTATTTCGGCATACAAAGCCGAATCCCCAATAAGCAGTCCTTCAAGACCCATTTTTCAATAATAACACATGGGTCCTGGAACTTATCCTGGATCCCGTGTGTTATTGCCCAGAAACGGGTAATTAACTACACAGTAAAAGTACTCTATAAATGGATAGCCCAATAATACTATCAAAATAAAAAGGCTGTTTTTACTGTGTGGTAAATTAGCACCGGCAATTGAATACCGCACTTATTTTCATTCAGCAGAATACTTCAGGTGTTTTGGCCCTTTAAATGCATTAGGAATTGCATAGCTAACTGATATACAGCTATAAGAAAGCTTATGATTGTTGCCACATGTAATTATATTTTTACAACATAATGAAAAGGTCAAATGCTTGGAACACATCAAAATATATTATGTGGTTAGTTGTTCATCATATTTTTACATTATTGTGTTTTCATTTTGTAAATCTCATTCATACTAGACAGAACAATTTTTTCTTGTTGAATGCACACTTTGTCTTCCTGTTTTATGTATTTATTTATTTTTTATTTTTTAATTGACAAACCATTTTTATATTCTTTATTGTGCAAGTTTTTGTTGGCTCACCAAATGTTTTTATATACAGTATCCAAAACATTATCCAGTGTTTAAGTTACTTTTAAAGATTATAATATTATAGAAAACTATTGTTCTAGAAGGGATAACTTTTTAATAATAAATTAACCACATCCTGATTGCCTCTTTTGTATAATTTTGTTGCATCCTTGGCCTTACTTAGAAAAACGTAGAAATGTGGCTTGGTGTAATGCCACTGTCATGAACCTGACTGTATTTCTCATGTTTGGTGACTTACCTCTGCCATCTGTCCAGGATCCTGCATCCTTTCTGCTCACTTTGGAGAAGCAGCTTGCCAGTGCCATGAGTTCCCTGAGTGCTGAGTTGTCTGCCTGGAAGGTGAGAGTTAACAAGCTGCACCTGTGTTGATTGAAATTCTGTGTAAATACTGAATTCAGCAAGTCTCTCTATGCTGTGACTACACAGCAATCATTTTTGTCATTATACTATATGCCTCTCTGACTCCAGTGGTCACCAGATACATTCTCCAGTGTGCTCAATTCTCTGGTGTTTGGACCTAAAAGCCAGCATCCTCTGCTCATTTTAGGAGTTTAGGCTTCAGTGTTTTTCCAGCCTGCTAGGTCTCACTCCACATCAGAGCCTAACCTGGAGAATTGACATGACAGGGTCAGATCACCTGACCATGAGCTATCCTTTCCCATTCCAGTCTGAGACTCCCTGAATCACCTGACCCTGTTCACCAATTACCAAGGACGTATAAGTAAAGAGACTTGTGATACAGAAGCTGCTAGTTCCTTGAGTCACACAGCTCAGTGTGAGCTTAGTAGCTGAGCTCCTTAAGAGGTAACAGTGCACTATTACCTTAGTTCCTGTAAAACTCTGCTCTTTTATTGCTACCTGTCCAGATTACAGTTGTGTTACCAGTTATAGCCAGTTTCAGTCTCGCATTAAAGACACAGCCGCAGTATTCTTCAATCTCATATTAAAGACACAGCCACAGTATTCTTCAATCTTGTTTTAAAGACACAGTCACAGTATTCTTCAGTCTCATCTTAAAAAACAGCCACAGCATTCTTCAGTCTCGTCTTAAAGACACAACTGCAGTATTCTGCAATTTCGTCTTAAAGACACAGCCACAGTATTCTTCAGTCTCGTCTTAAAGACACAGCCGCAGTATTCTTCAGTCTCATCTTAAAGTCACAGCCACAGTCTTCAGTTCTTCTTCAGCCTCGTCTTAAAGTCACAGCCACAGTCATTGTTCTACATACAGAGTGCTACAGCATCATTTTAAAACTATTAACTCCATTCTTCAGTTCAGTTATTGGGGTAAACTCAGCCTCTGTGAATTATCGTTACTCCATTAAATCTTACTTTTTGTACCTACCCAGCCAATATATACACAGTCCTCCAGTTACCCACACGGACTTCACATACACGCCAGGTTCACAAAACTACAGTCATGACAGCCACTGCCTTTGCTGAACATGGGCTGCTCTTATACTCCAATACCAAGTTAACTAGTAAAGGAACCACTGAGTTATTTACTAGAGAGCTAGTGGAGTTACTGTAGTTAATGGAGAAGAATCACTGATGATATTACATGACATAATGATTCCCTGATGTCACATATGAGGGTGAATAATATCAGATTTGTTTCTAGTCCAGAGGGTCCATGCACTAGGACCCCACTTACCTTTCTTCAGAGGAATCCGGAACTCACTTGGAACTTGTGGTAGGAGGGTCCCACCATTTTCCTTCTTGGTACGATCCTATTTGTTGGCTAGAAACGACCTGTATATTTAAGAGTCCATTCTCCCTTTATACTAAAGGGTAATTGAGGTTTATTTTTTATCATTTTTATTGAATAGTTTATGCACGTTCAACAAATAACAGCTTCTGCTTATACCATCAGTAATGTGTGATACTGGGCATCTATTTGGCAATATTTGATTTTGTGGTGTGAGCACCCAGGAGATTCATCCACTGTACATTGTTATTTGATTTTGTACTCATATCTCCCAGAATAGGTGGGTGGATCTCCAGGCGGCTAATTTACATTACACCAGTGTGCTGAGAATGTCCACTCTTTCCTTTATTGATAAACATAGTACTAACTGCAAACAAAAAATTATTTATTTTTAGCTATTGTGTAATACAACTAATAAAGACATTCAGAGAGATAATTGTTTTATAATTTCAAATATATAATTTAAAATATTACTTTTTTTGTTGACTAACACCAATCAGCCTCATTTTCTTTAAATTTGTTAGAGTGATTGTAAAGTAACTTGGTGTGGTGCTGATTCTGAATATGACATCGGTTTTGCTAGATTGGCTCTAATTTTTGAGATACACAGACAAGAAATAGGAAAACACAAGACAAAGTGAACCACTCAACTGCCAATTGTCAGCTGACAGTTCCCGACCACTTGAAGGGCAATATTCTAGAATGAACACCTACTGTATGGGTATATTTACTACAGTGTAGATTTTTAGAAGTGGAGATGCTGCTCATAGCAACCAATAATATTCTAACTATTATCTACTAGAAAGTGCTAGATAAATGATAAGTAGAATCTGATTGGTTGCTATGGGCAAAATCTCCACTTCAAAAAACACACACTTTAGTAAAAATAGCCTCTAGGATATTCACGTGTCTCAGCTTTGTGAATGTTCCAATAGATCCCCATATGCACTCATGATTTCTAAATTCCATATTAATTGGGGATGTCCATTTTCTCAAGAACTAGAGCCCATTTGAAAAAACTACTTTCATTTTTGAATTCAGCAACCCAAAAATACCCTGTTGGTTCAAATACCTGGCCAAATACACATTTATTTTTTTTGTTGGGCTGTGCAATTAATAATAATGTTAATAATTTAAGTGTTTTCTCCCAAAAAGTTGAAAAGGCCATCCTGTTACTTGTTAATAACTTGGAAATAGTTTGCTCAAAATCAAAGCTTTGATTGTTTCACAAGATGGGAATTTGTGTCTATTGGTAACCTTACTTCTCTACTGCTTTTCTTCAACAGGAAATGTAAGAGTATTCTACTCTCTAAGCAGAGCCGACCTAACCCAATTTGATGCCCTACAGAAGGCAAGATTTTGTCTGCCGCCCCCTAGCACTGCCACTAGTTGCACCTCTGACCCTGCAGCCCTCTCCCAGCACAATCACCCCTCACCCATAGCAGTCTTCATTTTGGTGCCCTGTGCCAGAAAGAGCATTGGTGCCCCCCACCCCGTAGATTTTAAATCGCTTGCTGGGAAGGAGTGTGGACACTCAACAGTATCACCAATTAAAAGTATGCCACACAGTAGTGTAACCTTTCTTACATTATATCACACAATAGTGTCCTGTATTTATGTTACGTCACACAGTAGTGTCCCTTATTCATGTTACATCACACAGTAGTACCCCATTACCTTATACATATCACTTTTCACAGTAATGCCCCATATTCACATTATATCACACCATATTGCTCCTTATTCACATTTCACCACTCAGTATTGTTCCTTATTTACATTACACCACACTATATTGCCCCTTATTCACATTCCAACACTCAGTATTGTTCCTTATTTACATTACACCACACCATATTGCCCATTATTCACATTACACCACTCAGTATTGCCCTTTCTACATGTTATGCCCCTTAGTGTACCTTATACACCACATTCATTATCCTTACACATATGCCACACATTATTAATGCCCTTATACACATAATGCCCCTTGCACATTATACCACACATTATTAATGCCCTTATACACATAATGCCCCTATCATTTTATGCCACACATTATTAATGCCCTTATATACATAATACTTTTTACACATATGATGCACATTACTAATGCACTTATTTACATAATGACACACGTAATGCCCAATACATATATGCTGCACATTATTAATACACATAATGCCCCCAATGCATATATACCAGACATTATTACACAACCAGCCTTCCCATCCCCCTATACACTCAACCAGCCGATAACACTGTGACCTCAGCCTCTGCCTGGGTAGCAGCGGAGGTTTAACATCCTGGACAAGCACTGGCTCCCAGCCTCACACTGACACTGGGAGTAGGAAAGAATACTCCTGGCTCCAGAATACCTCCTTGCTGTGCTCCATCACAAACACTTCCTCCCTTTCTGTGGAGTGGACAACTTGGTCAATGGTTTCACCAGCAGGAAGGTCTTTTTAGCCCAGCAGGGGCACCATCCTTCAGGCAGTGTGACTGGTGGGGGAGTAACAGAGACACCGCCTGACACTTCGAGCCCCCACCACTTTCCAGTGCTGACTCCTTACACACCAACTAGAGAAGAAGGGATTAAATAATGGTCGGAGATTAGTGGTCTGTCTTCCACTGTATCTAGACTTGGAATACCCCTAGGCATTCACCTGGTTTGCCTCTGCCTAGGAGCAACTCTTTTTCTGAGAAATTAGATGTCCTAAAGCTCTCACACATCTGAAATAAAAAATAAATACATGTTGTTCTATTCCATATGTCGTTTACTTACCTCTTTACTTGACTATCTTAAATAGTGTGTGTTATATATATATTGTCCATTCCCAATTACCTTTTTAAGTCTGTTTTCAATAATAACATGGTCATTATATTATTTTCGGACCATTAAATGTCACTCGACTTGTTCAATCAAATGCCCCTTTTGTGCACTAGTTCCTTGACTTTGACACACACTAGACCAAATTATTATGTCCTCCAAAAGTTCTAGTATTTTGCATTTCTTTTTCTTTGTCATCTTGGTTACCATACCACTGTTTTCATAACTTTCAGTATGATAAGTTGTATTGATACTAAATAACAATAAAAGTCCAGATGTTTCCTTTGTGCGCGATAAGTGCATTAATCTACAGTGCATTGTTAAACATATTGTTTATTCCTTGCCTTTGACAGTTTTTTAAACTACCATCCATGAATGACAGTAATTCTGTTGCTTTTGTAAGACTTTTTATTTTATCTACTTCCAAATAGTAGGTAATGTATAACCAACACCTTAAATACCATTTTTTATGTTGAAACATTATACATAAGAAATGCTCTCTCCATTAGTCTATACTGAGCTACCCCCTTTCTGTATGTTCTGTTTCAGTGTGCAGGAAAATGTATTTGCTTAATGAAGCATTCAGTAGTACGGGCTGAGATTTTTTAGTCACTATTCCTACATTATGTTTATTCTAACCAATCCATTAGGGTAATTTTTCCAGCAGACTGGCCACAAAGGCATTGAAAAAACCTCTAGGGTTTGTCTTGTTGTATGAGCCACAATATTTTTTGGAGTCACAGGAACTTCTGATTTATTACTTAACCCAGCTCATACTTTGTATAAAACTCAAAAATCTTAGCTGAAGGTAAAATTAATGTCTGGCAGTTAAGTAGACATCCATCAATTGCTGTATATTAAATTTACATGTCAGTGTAATTTTTATAACCAGATTTTTTCCTAGTAATCTGTGTTTTAGTAATTGTTCTTAACTCCTAATTTAATGTAACATTTATTTTTAAGCTTAATATGATCCTTTATTACTAACACAAGTTATGAAACCAGCATATTTATAACAATAACCTATTGTACCAGTTTATTGGCATGAAAAAAAAATAGCTACAATATCCTATTTATAAAATAAAAAGAAGAGGATGACATTTGAAATAAGGCTTTAAATGAGTAGACTATGATCAACAGTTCATACCTGCCAGCAGATTCTACTGCTGGGACTATAGAAAGCAGCTTATTACTCAACTGATGCATGGGCCATAAAATCTGAAGCTGCTGGATCTCCAAACTTGCCACAGTATCAACATGAGTTTAATAAAATGGTAGGACTGCATCTGTGATTCTGACAAGAAAAATGTGTTTAAATGGATACTACGTTGAAACATTACTTAGGAGTGAAAATAGTGAGGTGGATAAAAGACACAAGATTAAGGGCCTTATTCAGCTTCAACAAACCTGCAATTGCTATCTCTCACAGGCTGGGGGCCGCACAGCATGCTAATGGTGGTAAGCGTTGCAATCGCAATACAATTGCAAATGCATCGCTAAATATGTGAAGGGAAAAGTAAAGCAGGGCACATCCTAAAGCACTGTAACATACACAGGGCTGCCAAGAGAGACAACTTCCTGCCCCCCCCCCCCCCCCCCCCGCCTCCCCTAAATGGGATGCGACCACAGCATGCTGGAGGCTTGGCCACACCCCTTTGTGGTCATGTCTAGCACATGAGAAGCACCCATTCACAGGAGCATGGCACGGCTCCCCTTGCCAGGGCATTAGACAGCCTGGCTGAGCCCAGGTACTTTTCAGGAGGCATGGCCTAATCACAGGAGGCATGCAGCCTGCAGCACCGCACACAACAGTGTGTGCTGGGCTGAGAAGAAAAGCTATAGCTGTTGCTTCCATGTAAGGATGTGGGGGGGGGGGGGGGACCTGGGCCCCTCCATCAGACCTGGACCCAGGTAATTTGTACCCTCCCCCCCCCTCTCTCGCCGCCACTGGCCATATAATTAGCAAGCTAATTGAAAGTATCCTTTTTAAGCTTGAAGAATTCTGGAGATTGCCACGAGTGTAAGCAGGGCAGCCATCAGAAATTGTGGGGCCCAGGACTTACAAAATAGGCAGGCCCCCACCCCCCTAAAATAAAAATAAAATATATTTTTTTAAACATAAATGTATATATATATATATATATATACACTGGGTGTAGTATGGTATGCCGGCGGCCGGGTTCCCGGAGACCAGCATACCGGCGCCGGGAGCCGGACCGCCAGCATACCAACAGCGTGGCGAGCGCAAATGAGCCCCTTGCGGGCTCGCTGCGATCGCCATGCTGCGGGCACGGTGGCGCGCTACGCGGCACCATGCTATTTTATTCTCCCTCAAGGGGGGTCGTGGACCCCCACGACGGAGATAAGTGTCGGTATGTCGGCTGTCGGGATTCCAGTGCTGGTATACTGTGCGCCGGGATCCCGACAGTCGGCATACTGAAGACCACCCATATATACTGTATATAATTTTTTTTTTTATCATTTTCAAACAGTGTTCGATATTTATAATTCATATTTTAACTCTAATACATTATATACACACTCAGGAGTCTGGTGCAGACCACACTCACTCCTACCTCTGCTTCTACCCCGAGATCCCAGCTGCTACAGAACTTAAAGAGTTCCACTCCAGGCCAGTTCCCCCATCACTCCCCCTCCCAACTGCCAGCTGCTTCCAATGCTCAGAGGAGACGAGAGGGAGGGTCCGTTGCTGCCGCTGCCGCAAAGTGGTCACCATGTCTGCCCTGCACTGCCACTGGTATGACGCTGTGTGCCATGGCTGGCCATCAAGTTCCACCCCCGGTCTACATGCACAGGCTGTAGGATTCTGGGGAATTCAGCAGGCTTTCCGGGGCAGCGTCAGAATAGCCTCTGGAACGGGAGCCTGAGTATCGGCAAGGATTGTAAAGAGAGCGTTAACAGAAGTGGAAAAACTGGAGAGAAGTGATCTATTAAAGTTGGCAGGGAAAGAAGAGAAAAATAAATATACTGATGATGGGAGATTAAACAAGGGGAAACAAAAAGATGAAGTAAATGATAGATCATCATTTTTTACAACAAAATATAATAATTATGCTCATGATATTAAAACAATTATTAGAAAGAACTCAGAACTGCTTAAATTAGATGCAATACTGAAGGATACAGTCAATCTGGAGGGTAAAGTGATCTTTAGAAGAGCAGAAAATTTGAGACAGAGATTAACAAGCAGTCATTTTACACGGAAAACTTCATCATCACAATCGGTTAATACCTGGATGCCTATTAGACCAATAGGTTTCCATAGGTGTAGTAATCCCCTATGTAAAACATGTATATATACAAATAGAAAAGAGATTGAATTTACTTCCTACTATAGTCGATAAAAATTCAGAATAAAAAGCCTTATTAATTGTAGATCCACTTTTGTGATATACACTGTGCAGTGTGGCTGTGGCAAACAGTATGTGGGACGAACTACCCGTATGCTACAAACTAGACTAATGGAACATCTTAGAAATATAAGCAGGGGATCTAGTTCACACCCGTTGGCAAGCCACACTGCACAGTGCAAAAAACACACAATTAAGGATATTAAATTGATGGGCATTGAGCAAATTAAGCCACTCCACGTGGTGGAGATAGATTCAATACCCTATGCCGTAGAGAGGCGTTCTGGATATACCAATTAAATACATTATATCCAAATGGCCTAAATGATATGGTGGAACTTAACCATATCAACTAAACCGGTTTGCCATATTAGTACTTTCTGTCAGCTGATTTATTAAGGCCAGTTGTATAGGACACTAGATGTCCATCTGGGTCCTATACCCAGACCTTACTGAGCAAAGGAGAGATAAAACTGTTCTAGTAGGAATTTAGGAATATAGAAGTCCATGTTTTGGGGAAATTAATAAAAATAAGGAAAAAGGTTTTTTTATGTGTATATAGGTCTATATTAGAATGGTATATAAGATAGAGATAATGGTGGTTTGATGGGTTGTAGCACTCACACAAGATATATAGAACAATTAATAATAATTTTTAGTATTAAAAAGAACGATCTAAAATGGATATACTAGTAATAGAATATATTGACTCTTGGAATAAAGAAATTTAAAACAAATTTTAAATAAATTTAAAATATATTTGATCATATAACCCACTAAAATAATATAAATTTTCGAATGGGATATATATGTAACTTAAGGATCTGGCTATATATAGGAAGTCTTCTTTTGTATATATATTTTTTATATGTATCTTTATTTTTATAAAGTATATGTGATGAAAAAATGTGGAATATGCTCAGTCGATACAAAGAAATCTGTGTAATTATATATACTGCTAAACAGAAAATAAAAATGTTAGTTATAGATTGCGGCATGCCCAGTAATAATATATATAAGTTGTAAGGGAGCTTTTTTAAGCAACAAGATAGTAAGTGCTTAGAATGAAAAACTGCTACAAAGTGGATGCTTTAGTAAATGATTGTGGTGTGAGCCGCTTACAATGTATCTTTTGAGTTGGACACTATGCGGCTGGAGGAATGAGATGACGATCACCACGCAGCCGCACATGATACTCTAAAAGAGAGGCATGGACCACAAACCGAGGGCGCATGCGCGCGTGTTCACGCTTTCAGAATAAAACCAGCTGGGCAGAGCCGTACGGACATTGACTGAAGAAGCCGCTGAAGTACGGAGCTACCGTGAGGCGGGGAAACGCGTCTCAATCTGACCGCTCAGTGGGACCACACTGATAAGATCTGCCGTACAACCTCACACGATTGGGATTGGACATACATCCGGACAAGGCTCACATTACAGGTTTACAGCACTAGAGCCGGGAGAGAATGGAAATCCACCACCCACAGTGAGGATGTGGTAAATCATCTGTTTTTAAATTAGCATGGCCATGCTTAACTACAATTGCATATTTTAAACTTTGCATAAAACTATCTTCATCTGCATGCATAAATAATATCCGCTTATCATAGAAGCCAACACAGGAACTGATTTAAGCTAATCTGCCTATCAAACCTTCTATGCTTGGCAAATTAACCATTAACCCTCTTTCTGCTTGGCAAACTACAATATAAACCAACAGACTAAGTACTAACTTGGTAGGAAAGGATCTTTACTAAAAGACCTTCCAAGCACGGACTATCTATATTGAGGGACTGGTTATAATTAGGCTGGAAATATTCATGCTGCAATCAGCGTGGTTAGGAGATATTGTGCTTTATTAAAAGTGTACTAACATCATGCTGGTTTTATACGAACAACAGTGTTTTTGTGATTTGTGAAGGTAAAGGATGCACTGAGTCAGTGAATAATTGCATACTGTTTATTATGGTTTTTTATTGTTTTCTTTTTTTATTGGTAAACTGTCAGTGTAATTGGTCCACAGTGAGCTATTTTATGAGTATATATTTTACTATAGTAAGTAGAAATAGTTAAATAAAAAAAATATATATATTTTAAAATAATTCTGTCAGCCCTTTCTGAATCTTTTTTGGAGACGTTTGATAGAACATTGTAGAGCAAATGGGAGCTAAAATTCTGCAAATCAGTGAAAATTAAGGCAATTTATAAATTGCAAATACAATGCAAAGCAGTGGTTCCCAAACATGGTCTTTGAGGCACCCAAACAGTCCAGGTTTTAAGGATATCCATTCTTAGGCACAGGTGACTTATTTTGTTCTTTAGTCAGTTTGATTATACCATCTGAGCACAGACAGTGATATCCCTAAAACCTGGACTGTTGAGGACCATAAACAGAATTTATGGCTCTTCATACAATCATTATACTAGTCCTTACAACTTATAGCTAGAGATGCCATTTTTTTAAAGAAGATATCAATTTTAAACCCATGTTTAATCTCTCATCACCAGATCCCTTGGTAAGGATTTACATTATAATGCTGAAAGCAAAAGCAGTTGATGTTTCCTGCACATGTTTTTGTGGACAAATAATTGCATTTTCCATTTTTATAGTTATGCATATTAATCAAATCACCTCTAAAGAACCTTTTTGTTACTGTAAGCAAACCCAATTTATGAAGCCTTCATTTATAATTAAGCCCTTTAAATCCCTGTATTAATATTGGTGTCTGCTTCTGAATCTGTAAATTATCCTGTGTGATACATTTTACATTCTACCTTTGTCAATAGCAATTTGGGCAACTGAAGTCTGTTGATGACATTTTAATTTACTCTAGCTGTGCTAAATAAGCAGAATGGAGGAACCAGTTTCATTGTTACACTAATATTAAGTGCAATACACTCCAGGCTTTCAATGTTGAGATCAAAGTTACTAAGATGCAAGCATTACATTATAAATATTTCCTATGGGTAAGACATTAATACAAATATAACTTTAAAGTACCTTTTATTCCTTTTGTTCCATTATCTATCTGGCTTGTGTCACTATTGGGTGGTCTTCAGTATGCCGACTGTCAGGATCCCGATGCACAGTATACCAGCGCCGGAATCCTGACCGCCGGCATACCGACACTTTTTCTCCCTCATGGGGGTCCACGACCCCCCTGGAGGGAGAATAAAATGCGTGCCACCGTGCCCACAAGGGGCTCATTTGCGCTTGCCACGCTGTTGGTATGCCGGCGGTCGGGATCCCGGCGCCGGTATACTGGTCGCCGGGAGCCGGGCCGCCTGCATACCATACTACACCCGTCACTATTACCCCATATGTGTGTTCATTCGTTAGCCTATATATTCTAAGCTTCCCTTCCAAATTCTGCACTCGCAGGGAAATTCTCCAGCTTAGTCTCCGGGATCATGGGGATCCAACAAAGCATTCAACAATTATCAGACATGGATCCTCCATCTTGGCCCAGGGATGAGCGTGGGAACAGCTGGAGTGTCTGGAGGAGTGCTTCATTGTGGCAGAGGAAGAGACAATGGATCAGGGGCTCCTGGATACCCCAGCATGGTGAGACCAGTGTTGCAGGGTGGATGCAGAAAGGCACCGTCTGCAACAACTACTCCCACACGCAAGTGAAGCAGTTGCCCAGTGTACTATGCTGGGATAGGCTAGCACTGAAGTGAAGAAGGCTATGCCCACAATACAGGCATCCCAGGAGGAGCTGCGCTACACCTTCCCTTTTGCTGAGGTGGAAGATGTAGACCTAGTAACCAGCTGCCAGGGAATCTATGAAGACTGTGTCCAAGAGATCACCATGGTTGGGGGAGTATTGTTCCACTCCCCGACTACAAACACACCAGTCACAGGTGGCCTCTTGCTCCAGGATGCCCAGCCTATTCAGCTGGAGGAGGTTTATCGCGATTGGCGCTGGCAGCCCCATTTATTTCACTGAGGAAGGCTGATATGGAAATACCCTGTGTATATCCTGCTACCCTAACTCCACAAGAAGATTATGAAGGATTATTACCAATTAACACTTTGGGGAATGAGGAGCTGCAATCTGAATACTGGTACGTACCCTGTGATTCAAAAGGGACATTGGTAGCAGAGACTGTTAACATAATATCAGAGCAGGAACTAGAAAAGGATGTGTTGCACCACCATAATACCTGTGAAAGTGTTGCGGACTATAACTATGTGCCAAGCATGTGCCTGCTTTAAGTCAGATCCAAGCAACTACTGATCAAGTGGAGGTTGGGAGATGCCGCTTGCTATCTCGTCTCCTTTACCTGGGTGAAAGCGCAGTGCAACCCATTCCCCTTCCATCTGCAGAGCAAGAGGAAGTTGTGGAGATAATTGTGGAAGCTTCAGTTGTTAAAACACGCAGTGGTACCCCACCAGCTACCAAGCTCACAGGGCTGGCGGGGGAGGAGGTTATCCAGAAGGAGGAGTGCACAGAAGGAGCTGCAGGTGAGATACTGGCTTTTGAGGGGGGAGCGCTGGCACAGGACCAGCCTGTGCTGTTGACTCCCCTGCAGCCACCGGCTGAATTGTTTCTGATGGAGGGTCCATCCTCAGCACGTGGCACTGAGTTCACATGCTGTACTGAAATTTGCCAGCCCCCTAGTTGGGTTTGAGGAAGGAAGGACTGGACAGAGTTGCAGAAGTGCTTGGGGCGGAACACCAACATTGGCCTGCCTTTAGGCAGCTGTTCCTAGTGCAAGGGGGGAGGTGGAAAGTACTCCCTGCCCCGTTGTGCCAGAGGCAAAGGTATTAGTACACCGAATAGGTGTGCCGGGTGTAATAGTTTGCAATGTTGCGGAGTGAGGATACCCAACATCTGAATTGCTAAATCCCCTGCTGTTGAAAATGGATATGTCATAATGTAGTATTGTCCTTGCTGGTTGTCTAACAATATTGCCTCTTACCACATGTGTCTGGTGTGACATCACCCTGTGGGACTCAGGTGGAGTCTCTCCCCTGCACCCACTGCTCCTGGCTGGTAATGTTTCCTCAACACTTCGGAACAAGGACTAAAAAGTAGAGGAAGGAATGTAAAGATATGTAAAGATATGAGGCAGGGCCTAAAACTGTATTTATGGTGTTTCAATCTTTATAGCATTTAAAGTACTTTTTATTCCTTTTGTTCCATTATCTATCTGGCTTGTGTCACTATTATCCCATGTGTGTGTTCATTCATTAGCTAATACATTCTGAACTATAATCTTACTCAGGTAAATACAGGTGTGCTGTGAACTTGCACATAGGCCCTCATTCCGAGTTGTTCGCTTGCAAGCTGCTTTTAGCAGCATTGCACACGCTAATCCGCCGCCTACTGGGAGTGAATCTTAGCTTAGCAAAATTGTGAACTAAAGATTCTCAAAATTGCGAATAGAAATTTCTAAGCAGTTTCTGAGTAGCTCGACACTTACTCTGCCACTGCGATCAGTTCAGTCAGTTTCGTTCCTGGTTTGACGTCACAAACACACCCAGCATTCGCCCAGGCACTCCCCCGTTTCTCCAGCCACTCCCGCGTTTTTCCCAGAAACGGCAGCGTTTTTTCACACACTCCCATAAAACGGCCAGTTTCCGCCCAGCAACACCCACTTCCTGTCAATCACACTCCGATCACCAGAACGAAGAAAAAACCTCGTAATGCCGTGAGTAAAACACCAAACTTCTTAGCAAATTTACTTGGCGCAGTCACAGTGCGAACATTGCGCATGCGCAGTATGCGGAAAATCGCTGCGATTCGATGAAAAAGAACGAGCAAACAACTCGGAATGAGGGCCATAGTGCTGTCATGTTATGTTATTGTAGGAGGATGCCATTCTGTGTATGAGGTCACAAGTTATCATTGATAATTCTGTTTAACGCATCTATTATCCTTATATGGTCACACAGGAAATAAATTTGAGGTACAGGTAATCTCTCTCTGAAGATGCTCCTCCACAGGGGACTATCAGGATTTAAACCAATTTCCCTGTCATTGTTCCTTCTGTTTACTGTCCTTTGTAAACCCTGGGCTCTCACAGACAACTCGGAGCCTGACCCAGCATGTGGTCAGCAGGAGAAGACCAGCTGTGGGAGGGAGTAGGGAAATACCTGAAATGGGATCCCACCAATCAGGAACCTGTGTATCCACCCCAGGTGAGTGCAGCATAATGGGAAGGTTTTAAAAGAGGTTGCGCAGATCAGCTCCTCATGTTAGTTGCAGGACTTTGGCTAAGGGGTGACACTCAGTGATAGTTCTGCTGTGTGGACCTGTTTAACTGTGGAATTGTTGTGGACCTAAGTCCTTTACTCGAACTATCTGGACTGCTACCTGTATACTGTTTCTGGGCTATATTTACTTCTGTTTCCTGTAAATTATCCATTCCTGTGTGCGGTGAGAAATAAACCATCACTTTGGTTTTATCGGCTCTGTGTCTGTGTGATTAGAAGAACCCCGTATCCTCACATACACTATAAAGGCAAGACACAAAATTGAGGAATATGTAAAATTGAGGGAAAATCAGAGGCAAAACTGCCACTGGGCTCCTGCCTGAACGGGGCACCTGCTCCATTGACCCCATTTGATCCATAGCTCCCATTCTTCAACAGCAGCTGCTAGAGGTACCACCAAGCAAGTGCAGTGCCTAGCGGCATCAGAGGCGCTCACTCCTTCTCGGTCTGTCTCGGTGCTCAGCTTACTGCTGCTTTGCTCTGAACTGAATATTATACTGATAGTGCAAACCCTATTGTGGAGAAGGCATGGCAGGGGGAGGCCACAGTGCTACCAGAACAAATGTTTTTTTTATATATATATATATATATATATATATATACAAAGAGAGAGAGAGAGAGAGAGAAGAGAGAACTCTCTTCATGTGCAATTTGAAATGTAGGTATTTGATAAGATATAGCTAGGCAGACATATATCCACTAAATTTCCTGAACCCTAAAAATAAAGAATGTGTAACAATAGTGAAATTTGGCTCCTTAGGGTTATAACAGCTCCCAGAAACCGTTCAAACCATCCAGCAGTGTTGAATACTAATACAATACAGCATTTCTAACATTAAAACAGTCCATAAGTTCCACTTCACAATTTTTCTTAAAATCGATAAAAAACAGCATCAGTGGGGGTCATTCCAAGTCGATTGCTAGCTGCCGTTGCTCACAGCACAGCAATCAGGCTAAAAATCTGCATTTCTGCGCATGCGTATGCACCGCAAAGCGCACGCGCAATGTATGGGTACAAAGGCCTTTGTGGTTTTGCACAGGTTCTAGCAACGTTTTCATTCGCACTGGCAGCCGCAAGAAGATTGACAGGAAGGGGGCATTTCTGGGTGTCAACTGACCGTTTTCAGGGAGTGCTTAGAAAAATGCAGGCATGCCAATGGAAACGCAGATGTGGCTGGGCGAACGCTGGGCAGGTGTGTGACGTCAAAAGCCAACCCTCCAACGTTAGAATCAACGCACACGAAGAGTAAGTACAGGGCTGGTCTTGTTTTACACAAAATGTTTTTGCAGGCGCTCTGCTGCACAGGCGTTCGCACTTCTGCAAAGTGAAAATACACCACCGGTGGGCGGCGACAATGCTGCTAGCGAGCGAACAACTCGGAATGACCCCCAGTGTCCATAGTCATATGGAGATCCTTTGATAGTTTCCTTCTATTTTTGATGTAGATTGGAGGTCTCAATATGAACAGATATACAAATATTCCTTCTATTTGTGTAAATCGGAGGTCACATCAATAAACAGATAATCCAACGCGTTTTGTCTCATGCCGAGACTTCATTGGGGTATATCTAGAAGTGTAGAACATGAATTTAAGGACATTTGTTCATATAATAATATTAACAATAATAAAAGGAGTGGAACACATCCAAAAGAACAGGCTAATGGAACAACAGATCCAGGACAACAGAAATTAGGGAATGAAAGAGGAAAGGAAAATAATTGAGTAAAAAGTACCCCCATTTATAGAGGCACATACCTTACTTTACAAGTAGTAACCTTCAAAAAAGTTAAGAAGCAGGCAAAACGTTCTTGGACAATCACATCCACCAAATGGACCACAAAGTGTTTTGGATAAATGGCCCACAAACACCTATTGAAGAATATTATAGTAATATTTATATATATTACAGATAATGTTTAATTTTGTGTGAATCAATTTATCAAAAATGGCACATACCTGATAAGTTATACAAGGACGTATGATACCTGGGAAACACTGGTTCAAGGGGTATTAGCAAATGTAAACGACCTGGTGGATTTGTTATTAAATAGTAGTGTCCATATGAAAAAGGGTCTTGACCATTATTAAAATTAGATGTGGGCCATAATTCCTCACATCCTCTCTTCTGACATTCCCTACATTATCCTAGGTGATTTCAACATCCCTATCGATAAACCCGACAAAATCACCTGCCTCTAAACTCCTTAACCTCACCTCTTCTCTTGGCCTCTCCCAGTGGACATCCTCCCGCTCCCATGTGAGTGGGAGCTCACTGGATCTGGTCTTCACTCACCGTTCTGATCTTTCTGATTTCTCCAACTCCCTTTTCCCCCTCTCTGACCATCACCTGCTCACTTTTAACCTATCACTATCTGCTTCTCCATCTCTACCACCTAAGACTACCATCACAAAGCGTAACATTGAGGCTATTGACACTATTTCCCTATCCTCCCTGTTTGAAACACTCCTCTCTCCTATTCTTTCTCTTTCCTGCCCAAAACAAGCTACTTCACTATACAATGCATCCCTTACGTCTGCTCTTAACTCTGTCACCCCACCAACCACTGTTCACTCTCACAGATTGACAACTCAACCCTGGCACACCAAATGCACCAGGTAGCTGCAAATATGCTCATGTACCACTGAGCGACCGTGGAGGAAATCATGCTCTAAGGCTGACATCCTCTATTACAAATTTGTGCTCATATCCTACTTTGCTGCCCTTATCCTCTCTAAACAATCTGTTAGGGTCTCCTGCTCTGTGCTGCCACGTCGTCATGGCTTCCGGGAGACAAGTGCTAGCGGAGTAACCTGAGCGTAGCTGATACTCCAGTTCGGGTCTTTTGCTGTGCAGTGGTTACAGGCTCTGTGCACGGCAGGGGATCCGGTGCTGGTTTTTGTGCTCACAGTCTGTGAGGTCTGAGTGGGGCGTGGACAGCACCTGCTATATAAACCCTCTTCTCAGGTTAGGCAGATGCTGCTGAATCTTTGTTGGTTAGTCAGTTCCTGAAAGCTAGCTAGTACTGTGTAAACTTTGTATTTGTTTGTTGCTTACTGCAAATAGGCCTTGGGATTTGGTATTACACTCTGCCAATCCAGACCTAGCAGTAAGACTGGAGTCAGTCGTTTAACCTGCTGGGGTTCTTTTGCTACTCTGTGAACCTAGCAAGTTTGCGGCTGTATTCTCAGACTTGCCTGCCAAAATCCTTTCTCACTGTGCAAGGTGTTCAGGTGTCAGTTTAGTGGCAGTAAGCTGAACCAGTGCACTGCAAGTGAGGACTAGGATTGTGGAGACTCTCCTTGTGTCTATTATTCCATCTCTGACCAAGGAGTTTACTGCCACACCCGTTGGTAACCCTTTAGGGTTTTGCTGTTGCCCTTAGCAACAGCATTTCGGGTTCTCTACGTATTAAATCACTACATCTCGCTTCTTTCCATCTGAGCATTCCTAATACTAGGGAGACACCCAGTTTCTTAGCCTTTGGGCTTCTATGTTCACTTTGTGTTTATTTTGTTACCCTATCACCTTCTGTGTATGTAATGTCATATTCCCCAGTCTGTCTGTGAGTTCATTTGTTTTGCATCCCTCACCGTTCAGACACCAGTACATTCCTGCTGGCACTGGTGTGCATAACACAATCTTACTTTAAAAACCTCATCTTATCCCAATCCTCAAAGCCCCAGCGCCTCTTTGCCACTGTCAACTTGCTCCTCTGCCCAAGCCCGCCTCAACTCCCCTCTTCACTTTCTGCTCTTGACATTGCCACCTACTTCACATCCAAAATTTACTCCATTTGTCAGGACATAACATCCCACTAGAATGTGAGCAACCCCTCTCCTCCATTTCCCGACAACCCCTCTCCTTCCCTTCTACCAACTCTGACATCCTTCTTCCCTATATCTGGAGAGGAAGTCCTGGTCCTCATCCGGGTCTCACCCCCCTCCACCTCCCCACTTGACCTTATTCCCTCCCACCTTCTCCGCTTCCTCGCTTCTTCTGCCTGTTCCCATCTTGCCCATCTACTCAATTTCTTACTCTCATCAGGCACTGTCCCATCTGCCTTCAAGCATGCACTTGTCTCTCTTGTGTAAAGTCTTGTGCATCAAAGTATCAGGAATGTTAAAGTGAGGGCACTGGGCTGTTACAATCCTAAGGTGCCAAATTTCACTATTGTTACATATAGTGATGAGCGGGTTCAGTTCCTCGGAATCCTAACCCCCCGACCTTTACCCATTTTACACGGGTCCGAGGCAGACTCGGATTCTCCCGTATGGCTCGGTTAACCCGAGCGCGCCCGAATGTCATCATCCCGCTGTCGGATTCTCGCGAGATTCGGATTCTATATAAGGAGCCAAGCGTCGCCGCCCTTTTTCACTCGTGCATTGGAAATGATAGTGAGAGGACGTGGCTGGCATCCTCTCACTTTGTTTCAGGGGGCTGCAGTGCAAATATCTTTATTCTGGGGACCAGCAGTATTATAGGAGGAGTACAGTGCAGAGTTTTGCTGACCAGTGACCACCAGTATTATACGTTGTCTGCCTGAAAAACGCTCCATATCTGTGCTCAGTGTGCTGCATATATCTGTGCTCACACTGCTTTATTGTGGGGACTGGGGACCAGCAGTATTATCTAGGAGGAGTACAGTGCAGAGTTTTGCTGACCAGTGACCACCAGTATACGTTGTTTGCCTGAAAAACGCTCCATATCTGTGCTTAGTGTGCTGCATATATCTGTGCTCACACTGCTTTATTGTGGGGACTGGGGACCAGCAGTATTATATAGGAGGAGTACAGTGCAGAGTTTTGCTGACCAGTGACCACCAGTATTATACGTTCTCTGCCTGAAAAACGCTCCATATCTGTGCTGCATTGTAGCATATAGTAGGAGTACAGTGCATAATTTTGCTGACCACCAGTATATAATATATAGGAGTACGGTACAGTAGGCCACTGCTCTACCTACCTCTGTGTCGTCAAATATACTATCCATCCATACCTATGGTGCATTTCAGTTTTGCACAGTTTGCTGTCCACCAGTATATAATATATAGCAGTACGGTACAGTAGGCCACTGCTCTACCTACCTCTGTGTCGTCAAGTATACTATCCATCCATACCTGTGGTGCATTTCAGTTTTGCACAGTTTGCTGACCACCAGTATATAATATATAGCAGTACGGTACAGTAGGCCACTGCTCTACCTACCTCTGTGTCGTCAAGTATACTATCCATCCATACCTGTGGTGCATTTCAGTTTTGCACAGTTTGCTGACCACCAGTATATAATATATAGCAGTACGGTACAGTAGGCCACTGCTCTACCTACCTCTGTGTCGTCAAGTATACTATCCATCCATACCTGTGGTGCATTTCAGTTGTGTGCAGTATATATAGTAGGAGGCCATTGCTATTGATACTGGCATATAATTCCACACATAAAAAAATGGAGAACAAAAATGGGGAGGGTAAAATAGGGAAAGATCAAGATCCACTTCCACCTCGTGCTGAAGCTGCTGCCACTAGTCATGGCCGAGATGATGAAATGCCATCAACGTCATCTGCCAAGGCCGATGCCCAATGTCATAGTACAGAGCATGTAAAATCCAAAAAACAAAAGTTCAGTAAAATGACCCAAGAATCAAAATTAAAAGCGTCTGAGGAGAAGTGTAAACTTGCCAATATGCCATTTACGACACGGAGTGGCAAGGAACGGCTGAGGCCCTGGCCTATGTTCATGGCTAGTGGTTCAGCTTCACATGAGGATGGAAGCACTCATCCTCTCGCTAGAAAAATGAAAAGACTTAAGCTGGCAAAAGCACAGCAAAGAACTGTGCGTTCTTCTAAATCACAAGTCCCCAAGGAAAGTCCAATTGTGTCGGCTGCGATGCCTGACCTTCTCACCACTGGACGGGAAGAGGTGGCGCCTACCACCATTTGCACGCCCCCTGCAAGTGCTGGAAGGAGCACCCGCAGTCCAGTTCCTGATAGTCAAATTGAAGATGTCACTGTTGAAGTACACCAGGATGAGGATATGGGTGTTGCTGGCGCTGAGGAGGAAATTCACAAGGAGGATTCTGATGGTGAGGTGGTTTGTTTAAATCAGGCACCCGGGGAGACACCTGTTGTCCGTGGGACGAATATGGCCATTGACATGCCTGGTCAAATTACAAAAAAAATCACCTCTTCGGTGTGGAATTATTTTAACACAAATACGGACAACAGGTGTCAAGCCGTGTGTTGCCTTTGTCAAGCTGTAATAAGTAGGGGTAAGGACGTAAACCACCTCGGAACATCCTCCCTTATACGTCACCTGCAGCGCATTCATCATAAGTCAGTGACAAGTTCAAAAACTTTGGATGACAGTGGAAGCAGTCCCTGACCACTAAATACTTCCTCTTGTAATCAAGGTCCTGCAAACCACACCACCAACTCCCTCAGTGTCAATTTCCTCCTTACACAGGAAAGCAAATAGTCCTGCAGGCCATGTCACTGGCAAGTCTGACGAGTCCTCTCCTGCCTGGGATTCCTCCGATGCATCCTTTAGTGTAACGCCTACTGCTGCTGGTGCTGCTGTTGTTGCTGCTGGGAGTCGATCGTCATCCCAGAGGGGAAGTCGGAAGACCACTTGTACTACTTCCAGTAAGCAAAGCGGATAACTCAGGCCTTGGCAGCCTGGGCGGTGAGAAACGTGTTTCCGTTATCCACCGTTAATTCACAGGCAACTACAGACTTGATTGAGGTACTGTGTCCCCGGTACCAAATACCATCTAGGTTCCATTTCTCTAGGCTGGCGATACCGAAAATGTACAAAGACCTCAGAAAAAGAGTCACCAGTGTCCTAAAAATTGCAGTTGAACCCAATGTCCACTTAACCACGGACATGTGGACAAGTGGAGCAGGGCAGACTCAGGACTATATGACTGTGACAGCCCACTGGGTAGATGTTTTGCCTCCCGCAGCAACAACAGCAGCGGCGGCTCCAGTAGCAGCATCTTGCAAATGCCAACTCGTTCCTAGGCAGGCTACGCTTTGTATCACCGCTTTCCAGAAGAGGCACACAGCTGACAACCTCTTACGGAAACTGAGGAACATCATCGCAGAATGACTTACCCCAAATGGACTCTCCTGGGGATTTGTGACATCGGACAACGCCAGCAATATTGTGCGTGCATTACATCAGGGCAATTTCCAGCACGTCCCATGTTTTGCACATACATTGAATTTGGTGGTGCAGAATTATTTAAAAAAACGACAGGGGCGTGCAAGAGATGCTGTCGGTGGCCCGAAGAATTGCGGGCCACTTTCGGCATTCAGCCACCGCGTGCCGAAGACTGGAGCGCCAGCAAACAGTCCTGAACCTGCCCTGTCATCATCTGAAGCAAGAGGTGGTAATGAGGTGGAATTCAACCCTCTATATGCTTCAGAGGATGGAGGAGCAGCAAAAGGCCATTCAAGCCTATATATCTGCCTACGATATAGGCAAAGGAGGGGGAATGCACCTGACTCAAGTGCAGTGGAGAATAATTTCAATGTTGAGCAAGGTTCTGCAACCCTTTGAACTTGCCACACGTGAAGTCAGTTCAGACACTGCCAGCCTGAGTCAGGTCATTCCGCTCATCAGGCTTTTGCAGAAGAAGCTGGAGGCATTGAAGTAGGAGCTAAAACAGAGCGATTCCGCTAGGCATGTGGGACTTGTGGATGGAGCCCTTAATTCGCTTAACCAGGATTCACGGGTGGTCAATCTTTTGAAATCAGAGCACTACATTTTGGCCACCGTGCTCGATCCTAGATTTAAAACCTACGTTGTATCTCTCTTTCCGGCAGACACAAGTCTGCAGAGGTTCAAAGACCTGCTGGTGAGAAAATTGTCAAGTCAAACGGAACGTGACCCGTCAACAACTGCTCCTTCACATTCTCCCGCAACTGGGGGTGCGAGGAAAAGGCTAAGAATTCCGAGCCCACCCGCTGACGGTGATGCAGAGCAGTCTGGAGCGAGTGCTGACATCTGGTCCGGACTGAAGGACCTGCCAACGATTACTGACATGTCGTCTACTGTCACTGCATATGATTCTCTCACCATTGAAAGAATGGTGGAGGATTATATGAGTGACCGCATCCAAGTAGGCACGTCAGACAGTCCGTACGTATACTGGCAGGAGAAAGACGCAATTTGGAGGCCCTTGCAGAAACTGGCTTTATTTTACCTAAATTGCCCCCCCTCCAGTGTTTACTCCGAAAGAGTGTTTAGTGCAGCCGCTCACCTTGTCAGCAATCGGCGTACGAGGTTACTTCCAGAAAATGTGGAGAAGATGATGTTCATCAAAATGAATTATAATCAATTCCTCCAATTGAGACATTCACCAGCAATTGCCTCCAGAAAGTACACAGGGACCTGAGATGGTGGATTCCAGTGGGGACGAATTAATAATCTGTGAGGAGGGGGATGTACACAGTGAAAGGGGTGAGGAATCGCACGATGAGGAGGAGGTGGACATCTTGCCTCTGTAGAGCCAGTTTGTGCAAGGAGAGATTGATTGCTTCTTTTTTGGTGGGGGCCCAAACCAACCAGTCATTTCAGTCACAGTAGTGTGGCAGACCCTGTCGCTGAAATGATGGGTTTGTTAAAGTGTGCATGTCCTGTTTATACAACATAAGGGTGGGTGGGAGGGCCCAAGGACAATTCCATCTTGCACCTCTTTTTTCTTTCATTTTTCTTTGCATCATGTGCTGTTTGGGGACTATTTTTTTGAACTGCCATCCTGCCTGACACTGCAGTGCCACTCCTAGATGGGCCAGGTGTTTGTGTCGGCCACTTGTGTCGCTTAGCTTAGCCATCCAGCGACCACAGTGCACCTCTTTTTTTCTTTGCATCATGTGCTGTTTGGGGACTATTTTTTAAATCGACCATCCTGTCTGACACTGCAGTGCCACTCCTAGATGGGCCAGGTGTTTGTGTCGGCCACTTGGGTCGCTTAGCTTAGTCATCCAACGACCTCGGTGCAAATTTTAGGACTAAAAATAATATTGTGAGGTGTGAGGTGTTCAGAATAGACTGGAAATGAGTGGAAATTATGGTTATTGAGGTTAATAATACTATGGGATCAAAATGACCCCCAAATTCTATGATTTAAGCTGTTTTTGAGTTTTTTTGGTAAAAAAACACCCGAATCTAAAACACACCCGAATCCGTCAAAAAATTTTCAGGGAGGTTTTGCCAAAACGCGTCCAAATCCAAAACAAGGCCGCGGATCCGAATCCAAAACCAAAACACAAAACCCGAAAAATGTCCGGTGCACATCACTAGTTACATATTATATATATATATATATATATATATATATATATTTACACACACACAAAAACACACACACACATATATATATATATATATATATATACAAAAAGATTGGATCGCACACACTTCAATAACAAATTTGTGGGTGCTCGGTAAAATATTTTAAATATCCACAATATGTAGCAGTCCACATATGAATACCAGCACACCACTCAGAGTAGCATCAATACTTCACATCATTTTAATATCCATAAAGTGCATAGGGCTTCACAGTGAAAGTGAACAAAATTCCAACAAATGGAGATACTTAGCGTGTTGTATGTATCATGGCAAATGGCACAGCGGGTGGCAATTCCTACAGCTGTTTCGGTGCATGTCGCACCTTCTTCCAGGGAAACGCCATAGATCTATCTCATCACAGTCAAACACTGAATATATACACACATAATGACATACCCCATAACACCTGTGTTGTCCCTTTTGGCGCCATTACTGGGCTATCTCAATAAGCCATATGTGGACTGCTACATATTGTGGCTATATATATATATATATATATATATATATACACACACAATTCATGTAGACATTTGCACTCTTCTGATCACTTATCCAAGAAGGTGTTCCCTTAAGTCTGTTCCATTATAGTCCAGAAAAAATATAAATGTATAAGAAGAGGCACACAATCATCATAATCATATAGCAAAAAGCTTTTCAATCTATTTTCACCCAGGATAGGGCATTCATAGAAATTACGAAAATGGTGGTGGCTCAGCATAAAAACGTGACAACATCTTCATCAATTATAGCACTGTAGCTGCATCAGCAATACATTTTAAGGATTTTTTAGAAGGTCACTATGATTAGTTCAAACCAGTCCATCGACCTCTGTTCCTAAATCACCGTTCAAGACCTATGCATCCTGTCAACACCACCTTCCACAATCCAGAGCCATCTGAAAGCAGACACACACAAGACACAATCTGTATATACCCAACTTATAAAACAAACTTACTGCAGTTGAGTCTGATCTGCCATCTAGCCTCCCGCGGCGTGCGTTCCACTGCACTGTGCATGTGCCACCTATCACCACTACTAAATATCACATTCTCAGGCCCGCGTCAATGCCAGAACTACCATGCGTTCCATGGCACACATGACTTCCGGGTATTGCGTTCCACTGTCCGAAACGTCACTTCTGATGACAAATCAACAATTCAAAATTTATATGCTGTTACCATGGATACCCGTTGGTGCGTGTTACAGGCTACCGCCCACACAACGCACCATAGGGATCAACATGGTGCTATCGCCAGTGTTACTGCGCATCTGCTATCAGATATATGAGTGGATCCAAACACTTAGTAAACATAGCCAATTCATTAAAACTAGGCAGCACATATATGCGTATATATATATATATATATATATATATATATATATATACATACACACTGCTCAAAAAAATACAGGGAACACTAAAATAACACATCCTAGATCTGAATGAATGAAATATTCTTATTAAATACTTTGTTCTTTACATAGTTGAATGTGCTGACAACAAAATCACACAAAAATTATCAATGGAAATCAAATTTATTAACCCATGGAGGTCTGGATTTGGAGTCTCCCTCAAAATTAAAGTGGAAAAACACACTACAGGCTGATCCAACTTTGATGTAATGTCCTTAAAACAAGTCAAAATGAGGCTCAGTAGTGTGTGTGGCCTCCACTTACCTGTATGACCTCCCTACAATGCCTGGGCATGCTCCTGATGAGGTGGCAGATGGTCTCCTGAGGGATCTCCTCCCAGACCTGGACAAAAGCATCTGCCAACTCCTGGACAGTCTGTGGTGCAATGTGTCGTTGGTCGATGGAGCCAGACATGATGTCCCAGATGTGCTCAATTGGATTCAGGTCTGGGGAACGGGCGGGCCAGTCCATAGCATCAATGCTTCGTCTTGCAGGAACTGCTGACACACTCCAGCCACATGAGGTCTAGCATTGTCTTGCATTAGGAGGAACCCAGGGCCAACCGCACCAGCATATGGTATCCCAAGGGGACTGAGGATCTCATCTCGGTACCTAATGGCAATCAGGCTACCTCTGGCGAGCACATGGAGGGCTGTGCGCCCCCCCAAAGAAATGCCACCCCACACCATTACTGACCCACTGCCAAACCGGTCATGCTGGAGGATGTTGCAGGCAGCAGAACGTTCTCCTTGGTGTCTCCAGACTCTGTCACGTCTGTCACATGTGCTCAGTGAGAACCTGCTTTCATCTGTGAAGAGCACAGGGTGCCAGTGGCAAATTTGCCAATCTTGGTGTTCTCTGGTAAATGCCAAACGTCCTGCACGGTGTTGGGCTGTAAGTACAACCACCACCTGTGGATGTCGGGCCCTCATACCACCCTCATGGAGTCTGTTTCTGATTGTTTGAGTAGACACATGCACATTTGTGGCTTGCTGGAGGTCATTTTGCAGGGCTCTGGCAGTGCTCCTCCTGTTCCTCCTTGCACAAAGGCGGAGGTAGCGGTCCTGTTGCTGGGTTGTTACCCTCCTACGGCCTCCTCCACGTCTCCTGATGTACTGGCCTGTCTACTGGTAGCGCCTCCATGCTCTGGACACTACGCTGACAGACACAGCAAATCTTCTTGCCACAGCTCGCATTGATGTGCCATCCTGGATGAGCTGCACTACCTGAGCCACTTGTGTGGGTTGTAAACTCCATCTCATGCTACCACTAGAGTGAAAGCACCGCCAGCTTTCAAAAGTGACCAAACCATCAGCCAGAAAGCATAGGAGCTGAGAAGTGGTCTGTGGTCCCCACCTGCAGAACAACTCCTTTATTGGGGGTGTCTTGCTAATTGCATATAATTTCCACCTGTTATCTATTCCATTTGCACAACAGCATGTGAAATTGATTGTCAATCAGTGTTGCTTCCTAAGTGGACAGTTTGATTTCACAGAAGTGTGATTGACTTGGAGTTACATTGTGTTGTTTAAGTGTTCCCTTTATTTTTTTGAGCAGTGTATACACACACACACACACACACACACACACACACACACACACACACACACACACACACTATATATATATATATATATATATTCAGTGTATATATATATATATATATATATATACACATATATGAATATATTCAAGTAAATTTGCTAGTTGTTGGGATCCCAACTGTCAGGAATCCCGACCGCCGGACGAAATCCCCACTCGGGTGGTGGTCCATGCCACCACCCAAGGGGGAATATAACCCTGTGGTGATCAAAGGTTGCCACCGGGCTGCTAGAGGACACACTACCCTCACTGTCGGCATTCCAGCTGTCGGGTTCCCGGCGACGGTCTCCTGACCACCAGGATCCCGACAGCCGGGATATCATACTATATATATAGTTCTAGCATGGCAGCACACTCATGTAAATAATCAACCTTACCGATGACTTCCTCGGTACCCCTTGTGGAGAGTTTAATACATAAATAAAGCAAAAATGATCAAACAGTGCCTAGTTAGATTGACATTATATATATATATTGTCCTCGACATCTTAAACGGAAATACACTAAGTGTGGAGCGACTTATTACTCCTTTTACAAATAAACCATGTACTTTGAACTTGATTTTATGTATATATAATACATTTTATGATGGAACATGTTGCCACCATGTTTTGACTCTTAAAGGTATGAATCATAAGTGCCTTTTGTAACACAGGGTGTTGACTCAACCGTCAGGCGCCAGCTTACCTATTGTTGTATATATATAGATAGATAGTGTCAAAGTCGAAAAATATTGCAGTACACACATCAAGTACAAGCTATACACAGATGGCCTCCGTGCGCGTACTTATTCTGCTGTGCGTGCACATATCCGCATTTTGCGTATGGTCACTCCCGCGGTCCTGCGCATTAGCGCGTGGTATGGGTATTTACGGTAGAGTTTGTGAACGCAGTTTAAATGGTAACAGAACAAAGGGATTCACCTTTACAGGATAGGAGGGGACAGAACAAGGTTATAAGGTGGTGTTTAGTATCCAGCTGTAGGGTATTTTAAGGGTAACATTCCGGTGTTGGTCTGCAGCAGATCACATGTTCCTCCGGATAGTTATGTGCAGGAGCAGAATATAGATATAAACTGTTTTTACTGTACATTATGTATGCGGCGGAAATCCAGAGGAGACTACCAACAAGAGCAGTTGGAACAGACATCGCCCACCTATTCAAACCGACCTATGACCTCTCCTGTAATGTAAATGACCATCCCTGTGTCCAATGGACAAAGAGATTACAGTATCCATTGTGTTAGGTTTTGGAAGAACTGTATAAAGAGAGCCTGCTGCAGGCCTGGTCAGACACAAGACTCACAAAGTTATCTATCTAGATGACGGAGGACCAGACTGGGTAGCGCGGCGGAATCCAATCACGTATGTACCATTGACTGTAGCCATTATTCTGTTATATTGTATTGTATTGTAATATATATATATATATATATATATTGTAACCCCCTTTCAGTAATAATACGCTGTGGTGTCGGAACCCAGCATCTTAAATAGCAAACCGGTGTCGTGTCATCCTTTCCCTGCTAAGGTTAAAAGTGTATTATTATCGCATTGCATAGCTGTTAAGGGTTTGCGGTGTATCTCTGGGTGTGTACGCGCTGTGTGTTCTTTGTACCGTCAGCGCGGTGTTTGTGCGCAAAGTCCGTACACAGTACGGGACTCTTTACGCTAACAGCGTAAAGAATACGTAGAGTGTATATTAAGTATAACGGCCACAGCGGCTCCATGGTAAAGTGTATTTAGAGTGTGTTTAAGGTATAGCTTTCCATTCCTGTATATAAATCAGCATTCTCAATTGGGGGCTCGTCCGGGATTCCACATACTCACAGCCTAACAGGTCACAGCAGACTTAATCTATCAGCAAAAGGGTGGACAGAAAGTATCCTACGTAACCTTTTCTTGGTCGGTGGATACACTAAAAACCCTACTTGTGTGCTGATTAGATGATGTCTGCTCTGTATCGTTTGTAGAGATGCTGGTAGAACCCATAAAGTAAACTGGGAAAAAGCTATTTAAAAATCTGTGAATTTTTTTTGGCGCCAAAAGCGTACACAACTAAAGGCACCCATACCCTTTGTATACCCTCTCACATTGTTGCCATAAAACTCAAATTGTTAGATTCATTTAGATCTGTGTGAAACCGTTTACATTTTGTTGCTATATAGTTAAAACTAAAATAAATGTTTAAGGATGTAAGTGTAAAGCACAAACGCAGTCTGGCCTGGTTGTAAAAGTTTATACAGAAAGAAACTGTGTTGTGTTAAGTGAGCGATTGTAGTTAGTATTGCTCACATTTATAGAAGTTGTGGGATTTGTTTTATTGCGGACGTACGGTTTTGTACACGTGTCTCGGACAAAGTACAGGACTGCGCACGAAGCATAAGAGACACGCACGGTCGCGTGTTTACGCAAAGTGCGTAAGAGTATGGGTGCTATGTACAAATTACACAATAGTTCGTTTAGTTTAAAGGTGGGACAGTAGCCACGCTACAAATGCACAAAACTGCCCGGTTTCTAGAGCAGATTAATATAAAAAAAATTTAGTATAAAAACATTTTTTTTAAATTGCCTCTGGGGTAAAGCTGCCAACCTGAATGAATCCAAATTTTCTGTACAGAAAAACAAAGTGTATTTGAGTGAGCGAACGTAGGAGTGAGTGGATATTTGAACCCAGGGAATTCGGGATACCGTCGTGTGGTACATCAAGTAAGTGGAGGCTTGGTGTCGTGAGGTGGCTGACTCACGTTAGTATAAGGTTTAATATGCAAATCGTGAGGTGATGTGCAAAGGAGCGTGATAGTGCATAAGTATTGCCAAGTATTGAAGTAAAAAGGTTTTTGTATTACGCTCCGGGCTGAGGGTCACAGTTTGTACATTGACCCGTGGTTGTACGGCAGATAGGTAACAAGTACCTATACGCTGTGCAATTGGACCGCGCGTTTGTGGGTGCGATATATACAGCGCAACTTGATACCCCTTTACGAACTTTTGCGTAAAATCGCGGTATCATTAGCGCTGTGTAGAGCATACGCAAGCGTGATTTGTGTATAAGTGTATAGGGAGTTTTCGCTGGTCTCTCTCAGGAAAATCTCCAGCGGTGTATATTCACTGGAATAGGTAAGTCACTTCTAAACACTTCCAGTGAATAGAAACCAGATAGGGGCCTCACTGGGTTCGCGGTGGTCACTATTGGAGTGAGTCGTTGTACTCAGCAGAGAAGGAGTGGGTGAAAGCGCTCTAAGAACTTTCACTGTCTATTCGTATTGTGCATTGGGGATTGCGTAAAAAGGAAAAAGTCCGTGATGGGATCCAATTGCACAAGCGGTGGACGTTTTGTAGCCAGGGTTCAGGTTGAAGAGCCGCGGCCCAAGGGGTCAGCGAGGTTTGTAATGTGTGGTAAATATGGATCACACACGGAAGACTTTTTGTCTGAATGGGTACGTATGACTGACAAAGATAGGGTACCATTCCCTAGGGTGGGCAGCTTTGGGCAGAGGTATTACAGAACTTAAGGATAAGGATATGTCTGATAAAATCCAAGAAACAAAGGATTAGACATACAGATTGTTTAAATTTATGGCAACAGGAGGGGGATGTGCAAAGGGAATTAGCTCGCGCAGCAGGTTCCAAACCTAGCGGGAAAACAATGGCAACCGCACCCCCACCACCATATATTGTGGGGGAGAAAGTGGCTACAGACAATGGTACATTGGTACAGGATAGGAGAGTAATTGATAAATGTACTAACGCTAACTCTTGCCAGTTGTATCCCATTCTAAATTTTCCCCAGGACTGCAAGCAGGAAGATGAGCCCAGCATGATATCGGCACTCTCTCTAGCAGCCACCATACAGGACACTCAGGTGGGCACGGCCCAACCAACAAGAGCAGTAGTCAGGCCCCCTAGCGGAGGGATAAGTGACGTTGTGTCCACAGGTAAGTACGGTACCATACAGTATGCAGAGACAATAGCTCCACACATTGTAGAATCAAACCAGAATGATGTAATTTAATTAAATCCTGTCAGGGTGATTGCAGTCCCCAATGGGAAGACTGACGCTCAGGGAGCCACTCCCATCAGGAACATTGCCATGCACTGTCCCTGGTCCCGAGCAGAGTTAAGGTCAATTATGTCAGAATTTCCCGATCCCAGAAAAGATCTAGTCACATGCCAGAGGTTCATTAAAGAGTTAGGTAACGCCAACGAACCCACGAACAAAGATTGGCAAACAGTGCTACGGGTATGTTTACCCTCAAATATTGACCCCGCAAAATTCATAACTGATTGTAAGTTAGATTCAGAAGTACCTCTCACTGATGAATACAATCAGGAGAATGTACGACAAATCAATCTGCAATTAGGAGTATATTTCCCTACTGTTGTCAAATGGAATAAAATCTTTTCCATAAGACAAAAGGAAGGTGAAATGGCATCCGAATATTTCCATCGAGCACTGCAGGAAATGTCTAGATACACTAGCATCGAGGACATAAAAGATAATGCGCATCACAGGGAGGTAGCTGTTACTGTATTAATGGATGGGTTAAAAGAGGCATTAAGAGCAAGGGTACAGACCTCTCTACCAAACTGGAGAGGTATCTCGGTGGCTGCATTGAGAGAGTCCGCTATCGAGCACGACAGGGACATCAGTAAGCACAGGGAGTCTCAGGGGGAAAAGCTGATGACAGTGAGTATAGACGCACTTATCAAAAAGCCATATCAGCCGAAACCCCAGACCCCTGATGGTAAGTCACGTATAGTAACATGCTATGCTTGTCACCAGGTAGGACATTACTCAAGGGAATGTAAGAATAAAGGTACACATAATGTATACCGACCCCCTAGACCAGGATATGAACCACACTACAATGCACATAATTGGGATCAGGGACCACTTAGGAGAAATTACGAGCCACATGCAGGGGAAACAAGGAGGTACCCACCAAGGAGAGACTGGCAGGCCTCCAAAAATTCTCAGCTACCTCCCTCACGTATTGTAGCTGCCAATGCGCTGCGGGAGGGTCTAAACACACAATAGGGGTTGGGCCACACCTGTAGTCTGCAGCCAGTGAAGTTGATTGCTAGCCTTGGTAGTGAACCTGAGGTAACGGTTGATGTAGCTGGTGTACCATTACCTTTTCTCGTAGATACAGGGGTGGCAAGGTCAGTGTTAAATTCAACGATAGGTATAAAAACCATGGGTAAAACAATTTCGGCAATGGGAGTAACAGGAACTGTGCAACAATACCCTTTGAGTAGACCGGCAGAGATTACAATAGGGCCTTTGTAAACTAAACAGTCTTTTCTGCTGGCTGCATCGGCTCCGACTAATCTACTTGGCAGAGATTTATTGTGTATAATGCGGTGTGTCATATACTGTACTCCTGAGGTTGTCTTCTTGGATATACCTGGGAACCACGCTCAAGAAGTACAACATATATTAGACACCCCTCAAAGGCTAATGTCGCATTCTACTGTTACAGACAAGTGTCCATCAAAGGTAGAGGAAATTATCTCACAAATACCGGGTTCCCTTTGGACCAAAGATGGACAAGACACTGGATTGATGGCGAATGTAGCTCCAGTAGTAGTACAAGTAAAAGATGGTAGGATAGCTCCAAAAATCCCTCAGTATCCTCTGAAGCCAGAGGTAGAATTAGGAGTGTACCCTGTCATTGAGCGGCTGCTACAGCAGGGCATCCTAGTCAGGACGTCCAACACCGCCAATAGTCCCATCTTCCCTGTGAAAAAGAGTGGGGGGAGGGGTTATAGGCTAGTGCAGGATCTAAGGGGGATAAACAAGATAGTTGAGAGCCAATTCCCCGTAGTGCCCAATCCAGCAGTCATCCTCATGCAAATTCCCTTTACGGCAACATTTTTCACTGTCATTGACCTCTGTTCTGCTTTCTTTTCTGTCCCTCTTCACTCTGACAGCCAATACCTTTTTGCTTTTACATACAGGGGAGTACAGTACACCTGGACTCGTCTCCCCCAAGGTTTCATTGACAGCCCGAGTATTTTCTCTCAGGCCTTGCATGACTGTTTACAATCCTTTCAACCTGAGAGTGGATCAGTGCTAATACAGTATGTCGATGACTTATTGTTACGTTCTTACTCACTCGAATCGTCCTTGAAAGACACAAAACAGCTTCTGTTTCATCGTTCCCAAACGGGACACAAGGTTTCAAAGGATAAGTTGCAGTTGTGCCAGACCAGGGTAAAATATTTGGGACATTGCTTGACTCAAGGACTTAGACACCTCACAGCTGATAGAATACAGGCGATTCGGGACATGACTCTGCCACAAACTCAGCAACAGATCCGCACTTTCCATGGAATGTGTGGGTACTGCTGAAACTGGATCCCAGGGTTTTCTATACTGGCTCTACCTTTGCAAGAAATGGTCTCTTCGAACAAACCAGAACGGATCTCGCACACAGATGAGTCCGAACTGGCATTTGAGAGACTCAAACAGTGCCTTTCACAGGCACCTGCATTAGGTATGCCAGATTATGAGAAGCCCTTTGAATTGTACGTTACCGAAAGTGCAGGTTGCGCGGCAGGGGTTTTAACACAGAGATATATATTGGTAGATGCTCAATTAGCTTAGTGATATCATTCAGGTGCTCGAAAGGGAGGGGTATTTCTGAGCAAGAAAAAAGGCAATTGGTTTTCCCCAGCACCCTGAATGATAACCGTAACCAGATATAAATCCCACATGATAATAGAATTCAGAGATCTTCGTTACACATATTTGCGCAAATGTGTGAATAAGCCCCACAGCCGCATCAAGGCGTCTCTGTATATTTGAGGTCCCTAGCGCTATATCTAGGTGCAGGGTGTGGCACCCCAAAACACCAGCATAAGCCAGAAAGCCCAGCGTAGCATACCAGTGAAAAAACTATAGTGTTAATAAATTAGTATTTAGGAAGCCGAAGCTATAGAGACAGTGATACAAAAATGAAATGCAATTAAAATAGAGAAATAGTGTTAAGAAATTAATAAGTGAAAAGTGTTAATAGAATGTAAAGGTATGCCACACTAAAGCCATCCAGCTCAGCCAGTCCAGAGGCACCACACCTCACACCTCCATTACCCCAATCTGGGTCTAAGATTAACCAGCAAGGAGCCACATGATAATGGCTCCTTACTACAATATGTCTAAGCTAAGAGCTACCTACCATTGGAGCAACCCCATAATGCTCCATGTGGCATGTCAGGGCCTGCACCTCCTCCTAATGCAGGAACCTCTCTGCCTCTCACAACAAACATATATATTGGTAGATGCTCAATTAGCTTAGTGATATCATTCAGGTGCTCGAAAGGGAGGGGTATTTCTGAGCAAGAAAAAAGACAATTGGTTTTCCCCAGCACCCTGAATGATAACCGTAACCAGATATAAATCCCACATGATAATAGAATTCAGAGATCTTCGTTATACATATTTGCGCAAATGTGTGAATAAGCCCCAAAGCCGCATCAAGGCGTCTCTGTATATTTGGGGTCCCTAGCGCTATATCTAGGTGCAGGGCGTGGCACCCCAAAACACCAGCATAAGCCAGAAAGCCCAGCGTAGCATACCAGTGAAAAAACTATAGTGTTAATAAATTAGTATTTAGGAAGCCGAAGCTATAGAGACAGTGATACAAAAATGAAATGCAATTAAAATAGACAAATAGTGTTAAGAAATTAATAAGTGAAAAGTGTTAATAGAATGTAAAGGTATGCCACACTAAAGCCATCCAGCTCAGCCAGTCCAGAGGTACCACACCTCACACTTCCATTACCCCAATCTGGGTCTAAGATTAACCAGCAAGGAGCCACATGATAATGGCTCCTTACTACAATATGTCTAAGCTAAGAGCTACCTACCATTGGAGCAACCCCATAATGCTCCATGTGGCATGTCAGGGCCTGCACCTCCTCCTAATGCAGGAACCTCTCTGCCTCTCACAACAAACATATATATTGGTAGATGCTCAATTAGCTTAGTGATATCATTCAGGTGCTCGAAAGGAAGGGGTATTTCTGAGCAAGAAAAAAGGCAATTGGTTTTCCCCAGCACCCTGAATGATAACCGTAACCAGATATAAATCCCACATGATAATAGAATTCAGAGATCTTCGTTACACATATTTGCGCAAATGTGTGAATAAGCCCCAAAGCCGCATCAAGGCGTCTCTGTATATTTGGGGTCCCTAGTGCTCTATCTAGGTGCAGGGCGTGGCACCCCAAAACACCAGCATAAGCCAGAAAGCCCAGCGTAGCTTACCAGTGAAAAAACTATAGTGTTAATAAATTAGTATTTAGGAAGCCGAAGCTATAGATACAGTGATACAAAAATGAACTGCAATTAAAATAGAGAAATAGTGTTAAGAAATTAATAAGTGAAAAGTGTTAATAGAATGTAAAGGTATGCCACACTAAAGCCATCCAGCTCAGCCAGTCCAGAGGCACCACACCTCACACCTCCATTACCCCAATCTGGGTCTAAGATTAACCAGCAAGGAGCCACATGATAATGGCTCCTTACTACAATATGTCTAAGCTAAGAGCTACCTACCATTGGAGCAACCCCATAATGCTCCATGTGGCATGTCAGGGCCTGCACCTCCTCCTAATGCAGGAACCTCTCTGCCTCTCACAGCAAACATATATATTGGTAGATGCTCAATTAGCTTAGTGATATCATTCAGGTGCTCGAAAGGGAGGGGTATTTCTGAGCAAGAAAAAAGGCAATTGGTTTTCCCCAGCACCCTGAATGATAACCGTAACCAGATATAAATCCCACATGATAATAGAATTCAGAGATCTTCGTTACACATAGTTGCGCAAATGTGTGAATAAGCCCCAAAGCCGCATCAAGGCGTCTCTGTATATTTGGGGTCCCTA
Source organism: Pseudophryne corroboree (assembly GCF_028390025.1). NCBI lineage: Eukaryota > Metazoa > Chordata > Amphibia > Anura > Myobatrachidae > Pseudophryne > Pseudophryne corroboree. The sequence goes on from NC_086448.1 coordinate 426,892,475, forward strand.
GCGCTATATCTAGGTGCAGGGTGTGGCACCCCAAAACACCAGCATAAGCCAGAAAGCCCAGCGTAGCATACCAGTGAAAAAACTATAGTGTTAATAAATTAGTATTTAGGAAGCAGAAGCTATAGAGACAGTGATACAAAAATGAAATGCAATTAAAATAGAGAAATAGTGTTAAGAAATTAATAAGTGAAAAGTGTTAATAGAATGTAAAGGTATGCCACACTAAAGCCATCCAGCTCAGCCAGTCCAGAGGCACCACACCTCACACCTCCATTACCCCAACCTGGGTCTAAGATTAACCAGCAAGGAGCCACATGATAATGGCTCCTTACTACAATATGTCTAAGCTAAGAGCTACCTTCCATTGGAGCAACCCCATAATGCTCCATGTGGCATGTCAGGGCCTGCACCTCCTCCTAATGCAGGAACCTCTCTGCCTCTCACAACAAACATATATATTGGTAGATGCTCAATTAGCTTAGTGATATCATTCAGGTGCTCGAAAGGGAGGGGTATTGCTGAGCAAGAAAAAAGGCAATTGGTTTTCCCCAGCACCCTGAATGATAACCGTAACCAGATATAAATCCCACATGATAATAGAATTCAGAGATCTTCGTTACACATATTTGCGCAAATGTGTGAATAAGCCCCAAAGCCGCATCAAGGCGTCTCTGTATATTTGGGGTCCCTAGCGCTATATCTAGGTGCAGGGTGTGGCACCCCAAAACACCAGCATAAGCCAGAAAGCCCAGCGTAGCATACCAGTGAAAAAATTATAGTGTTAATAAATTAGTATTTAGGAAGCCGAAGCTATAGAGACAGTGATACAAAAATGAAATAACACAGAGACATGGTGATGCCAGCAGAGCGGTAGCATACTACAGTGCACAGTTGGACACTGTAGCGCGGTCTCTCCCCACTTGCTTGTGAAGTGTTGCAGTGATAGCTTTGCTGGTAAGTAAAAGCGAGGACGTAGTGTTAGGACATGACCTGACCATCCATACAACTCATGCAGTATCAGCCTTGCTGAACTCAGCTCAAACCAGACATGTCTCATCTGCTCGGTTTACAAAGTGGGAATTATCACTGATGGCCCCGGTAAACATCACCATTAAGAGATGCAGCTCACTAAATCCTGCAACTTACTTGCCAAGTGTGCCTGGACAGGCACAAAGGGTGGAGGATGAGAATAATGGTGAAGGAGGATTTAGTGCAGATACTGATACGCATGATTGTATGGAATACCTGAATCATACTTTCACTGCGAGACCTGACATCAGTGACAACCCACTGGAAGGAGTAGACTTTACCTTCTACACTGACGGTAGTTGCCACAGACAGACAGACTCGGGAGACCTGTGCACTGGATCATGATGGCAGCTGGTACACCTGTAGCGCATGCGTCCCACATAAAAAAGACTTCTAACAGCGATACAGGAACCAGACAGAGTGGCTGTTATCAAGTGCAAAGCCCACACTTACAGCCAAGATCCAATCTCACTTGGTAACAGCCGGGCAGACAAAGCTGCTAAATCAGCAGCCAGCACCCCCATATAAACGAACATCACATCACTGATGACATTCAACACAATCAATACACAAAAATTAATTGAAATGCAAGATTTGTGTTCATTACAGGAAAAGGCGGTCTGGAGGTCAAAGGGGTATGGCCAGGAGTCCTCAGGACTTTGTACAGGTGGACACGGTAAGCCAGTGGCCCCCAGAGCATATCTTCCAAGTCTAGCTGAGGCGGCACACGGTCTGACTCATCTGGGCAAAGAGGGTATGTGCAAGCTGGTAAGAGCCTACTGGTGTGCGCAAGGATTCTCTTCTCATGCAGGTAAGAGAGCAATTACATGTTTTACTTGCTTGAGGAAGAATATTGGAAAGTCAATACCAACAGAGCCATCCCATATCCCTCCGACAGACGGACCTTTTCAGGTAATACAAATCGATTTCATACAGTTACCACCCTGTAGGAATTTAAAATATGTGTTAGTTTGTATTGATGTGTTTTCCAACTGGGTAGAAGCGTTCCCTGCTGCCACAAATACTGCTACGTTCACTGCAAAGAAAATTGTGCAGGAATTTGTGTGTAGATATGGTATCCCTAGAATAATTGAAAGTGACAGGGGTACCCATTTTACAGGTGAAGTCTTTCAGGTCATGTGCAAACCGATGGGAATAAATAGCAAGCTGCATACTCCGTACCGTCCACAGGCGAGTGCAAAGGTGGAGAGAGTGAACAGCACTATTAAGAACAAGCTGAGCAAATTAATGGCTGAAACTGGATTGTCGTGGCCAGAAGCTTTGCCACTAGTGTTGTACAGCATCAGAACCACTCCCAGGTCTCCCCTTAACCTATCACCCTTTGAAATTCTTTTTGGTCGACAACCTCATGTAATGATAGACCCCCAGGATGATTTGAAATGTAATAATGAAGTGACTGTGAAATATTTGGTTGGGATGAGCCAGCAGCTGAGAAATCAACAAAGAAATTAAAAGCTGGTGATTCCTGACCCACCGAACAGTAATTGTCATGACATTGAGCCTGGGGATTATGTGATGATTCGAAATTTCTTACGCTCAGGTTGCCTCATAGATAGGTGGGAAGGACCATATCAAGTCTTGTTAACCAGCACAACAGCATTGAAGGTCGCCGAAAGAGAGACTTGGGTCCACTCGTCCCACTGCAAGAAGGTTGCTGATCCGGAGAGATCTCATGACAAAGAGCAGAGTGTAGAGAATCCCGTATCACTGGAGTGTCTGTTCCGGGAAAGTTGAGAGGCAGGACTGTTGAAGGGCATCTGAGCACAGAGAGTAACAAGACCTAGAATGGTTGTCGTACCACTTTCTTTTTTCACCTCCCCCTGCATTTTTCCTTTCTTTTCTCCTTCTTATTTTCCTCCTTTCCCCTAACGAAATGGATCGATCACAAGAGACTGCGTTTCGGGTTCTGTTAGTAATTCTGGTTTTGATAAGGACAGTTTGTTTTGGTGAGGGTCCCAGAGAGGTCGAGCAGGGATCTGGAATGGGTTCTGATGGCAAGTATGAATTTGTAGGATCTCAGGATCAGCGCATCACTTTAGTAAAGGCTGGCATCAGTAAGCGCTCTGGTAGTCAGGGAGCTCGGAGGCACTGTGAGGGGTTATAGTCTGAAGAATATTGTATTTGTAGGAATTGTGAGAATATAGTTGAGAATGGGTGCATCCAGATATGTCAGTCCAACCTTAATATCGACATGGACCGTAATCCATTGAGTGATTACCACTCACTAGTGGGTAAGGTCTTAAACCAGACAGAATGCTGGGTGTGCTCACAGGTACCTCAAGGTCAGAGCAAGTCAGGATTAGTACCGAACCCTTTAGCAATAGATGAGGTACTCAAATTACAGGGTGGGAGACCGGTGGACAAGAAATTCAATATCTCTAGGCCCCCTAGCTTGAAGCTCCACCAGTATCATGTAGACAGGTCCTTATTATGTTTTAATATTTCCAAATACCGAAAACCGGGAGATGGGAAGTGACATGGAATAACCAGACAATGACCTTTTCACACAGAGCTGATAGGATACCCATAGACTCTGAACTTGTACGCCAAATAGCCAACAGTGGGAGGTATTTCCGGTATAGGTATACTCGTGGAAGCAAGACCATGTGGGTTGGAAAAGTATCGCCAGGGTATTGTGCTCATATTATCCAGCTCGATACTTGTACTGAGCAGATGGGAGAACTAGGGACTGGTTTCTTTACTTGGAAAATTTGTAATATGGTGATGTTATATTTTGTCCCCTATGTTCTCCCAGATGATGCCTATTTCATATGTGGGAGGAAGGCGTACAAGTGGCTTGCCCCGAGCTCAGAGGGATTGTGTTATATTGGGAGAGTACTGCCAGAGGTCATGACCATAACCCATGATAAGATGAAAGACGTTCACCGCAGTGCTCAGGCTCCTTATACTCATACTCACTATAAACACATCATCAAGAGACACCTCATAGATAGTGCAGAGCACGCAGCCTCTGATTTGATCCACAAATCCACCGGGATTCAATTCCTTCTCGCATTAGACATCACCCGTACTGCCAGAGGAACTATAAATTATAGGTATATCCATGCGCTAGCGAACTTGATAATATCACTGAGATGTATGATGACACCTTCAGGTATACGGGAAGGGAGTTACAAGCTTACAAGAAGGAACTGATTCAGCACAGGATGGTCCTTAATTATATCACAGCTGTGACGGGTGGGTACTGTGTTACTCTGGCAACTCAATATGGTGTGAAGTGCTATACGTATATTACGAACAGCACTGACGACCCCACGGAGATCATCGATCAAAAGATGGACAATATCTTGCAGTTGAAGTGGGAGTTCAGGAGGAAGCACAACCTTACCTTAGCGACTGTGAGTAATGAACTGACCGGCTGGGTCTCATGGTTGAACCCACGCAAATGGTTCTCAGCTTTAGGTGAGTGGGCTCAGAATGTTATTATGAGTGTGGGGAAGTTTCTCCTTTGTATCCTGGGAGTCGTCATAATTATTGGTTCGATATTTAGGTGTGTTCGAATTATAATGCGGCGCAAGCACGGCACAACTCTGATGAATCTAAGGAGTGAGGGTGCTGTTATAGCAGATTTAATTTATGACCCATCCATAGAGACAGTGTTATGATAAGGATTGCAAATAAATTCCATGGCCTGTTTCTTTCAGCCGTTTTTTCTTTTGTTTCCCCCTCTGCCCAGATACATCCATCCGGAAAAGACATCAGCCCTACCCAAAATGTTTATGTGAATGTATTTTATATATGTGTCTTATCTTCATCTCTGCAACCTCCAGTTAATGGCACACATAGTCGACAGGTGATATCCACATATACTAGCACTCACATATGTTTCCCCCTCCATGTATCATCAACTAAATGTGCACCCCATTTGTTGGAACAAGAAGCCGAAAAGAGCTCGGTAGTGTTTGTTGGCCCATTTACAGACCCTTAATACGGGATGAGAAGGATTTAATGTATACTTCGCAATACCTCGAAGCTTATTACATATACGGCACAATGATACATGCCCCTCAGACATGGATTCATACATACATGCTTTTTACTATCCCACTAGGTCATATATTTCCCACCTACAACTCTCCTCCGACCATCCAAACTTCTGTAGATATTGTATAGATATTTTTCTGTTTAGGGATTAGATAGTGGCAGTTATTGGTGACCGCCAAAGGGTGGACTGTCAAAGTCGAAAAATATTGCAGTACACACATCAAGTACAAACTACACACAGATGGCCTCCGTGTGCATACTTATTCGGCCGTGCGTGCACATATCCGCAATTTGCGTATGGTCGCTCCCGCGGTCCTGCGCATTAGCGTGTGGTATGGGTATTTACGGTAGAGTTTGTGAACGCATGGAAAGCTATCAAAACACATTACATATTCAATCCAAATAGTGCACAATGTACACATAGTCTCCCTGCACCACATCAGTAAGTTACAGCAGTTTAAATGGTAACAGAACAAAGGGATTCACCTTTACAGGATAGGAGGGGACAGAACAAGGTTATAAGGTGGTGTTTGGTATCCAGCTGTAGGGTATTTTAAGGGTAACATTCCGGCGATGGTCTGCAGCAGATTGCATGTTCCTGCGGATAGTTATGTGCAGGAGTAGAATATAGATATAAACTGTATTTACTGTACATTATGTATGCGGCGGGAATCCAGAGGAGACCACTCACAAGAGCAGTTGGAACAGACATCGCCCACCTATTAATACCGACCTATGACCTCTCCTGTACTGTAAATGACCATCCCTGTGTCCAATGGACAAAGAGATTACAGTATCCATTGTGTTAGGTTTTGGAAGAATTGTATAAAGAGAGCCTGCTGCAGGCCTGGTCAGACACAAGACTCACAAAGTTATCTATCTAGATGACGGAGGACCAGACTGGGTAGCGTGGCGGAATCCAATCACGTATGTACTATTGACTGTAGCCATTATTCTGTTATATTGTATTGTAATATATATATATATATATATATATATATATACAGGTTGAGTATCCCTTATCCAAAATGCTTGGGACCAGAGGTATTTTGGATATGGGATTTTTCCGTATTTTGGAATAATCGCATACCATAATGAGACATCATGGCGATGGGACCTAAGTCTAAGCACAGAATGCATTTATGTTACATATACACCTTATACACACAGCCTGAAGGTCATTTTGGCCAATATTTTTTATAACTTTGTGCATTAAACAAAGTGTGTCTACATTCACACAATTCATTTATGTTTCATATACACCTTATACACTCAGCCTGAAGGTCATTTAATACAATATTTTTAATAACTTTGTGTATTAAACAAAGTTTGTGTACATTGAGCCATCAAAAAACAAAGGTTTCACTATCTCACTCTCACTCAAAAAAGTCCGTATTTCGGAATATTCCGTATTTCGGAATATTTGGATATGGGATACTCAACCTGTATATATATATTGTAACCCCCTTTCAGTAATAATACGCTGTGGTGTCGGAACCCAGCATCTTAAATAGCAAACCGGTGTCGTGTCTTCCTTTCCCTGCTATGGATTAAAGTGTATTATTATCGCATTGCATAGCTGTTAAGGGTTTGCGGTGTATCTCTGGGTGTGTACGCGCTGTGTGTACTTTGTTAATGTTCTAAGGTTTTGCTGTGGTGCGCTCCCTGGGTTACTATAGGCAATGTTCTCAGTCCGAAAGGAGAATGTTCGTATCTATTGAAGAGCTCTCTATTCAGCAACACTTCCCCGCTCCAGTTTAAATGGTGTCCCCAAACTAGAAAGAGAGAGCAATATATAGTGAAGTACAGTAGGACTCTAGTTTGTTCACACAATGTGATAAACCCAGTCACACGTATTCTGAAAGTGCAATAAAGATCAAAAACTGGAGTCCACCATAAATTGGCAGGCCCACGTACCAGAGTTAGTGGGGTGTCAGTAGCGCCCACCCAAATATGCCTGAGGTATCACTTCCTTTGGTTTGCGGTTATACACGACCGGTCTCCTCCAAATTCCTCCACTACTTCACCACTCCATTTAAGAGTACAATACCCAGAAATAGGAGGAAATAGCGATATATAGTGAAGTATTGCTTGTTCCAATGTGCAAAAAGTAGTTTATTTAAGGTGCAGCACAAGACAAATATCGTCTTAAAAACATATCATAAGACGTAATATGTTTTTAAGACGTATAACCGCAAACCAAAGGAAGTGATACCACAGGCATATTTGGGTGGGCGCTACTGACACCCCACTAACTCTGGTATGTGGGCCTGCCAATTTATGGTGGACTCCAGTTTTTGATCTTTATTGCACTTTCAGAATACGTGTGACTGGGTTTATCACCTTATGTGAACAAACTTGAGTCCTACTGTACTTCACTATATATTGCTATCTCTTTCTATTTTGGGGACACCATTTAAACTGGAGCGGGGAAGTGTTGCTGAATAGAGAGCTCTTCAATAGATATGAACACTCTCCTTTCGGACTGAGAACATTGCCTATAGTGACCCAGGGAGCGCACCACAGCAAAACTTTAGAACATTAACTGAACTTTCTTGGGATATTGGTGACCATCCCGGCTGGTGGATCGCAGCACCTTTGAATTGAAGCGCCATCTGTACATTTCTTTGTTTTCGGTATTGTGTGTACTTTGTACCGTCAGTGCGACGTTTGTGCGCAAAGTCCGTACACAGTACGGGACTCTTTACGCTAACAGCGCAAAGAGTACGTAGAGTGTGTATTAAGTATAGCGGCCGCAGCGGCTCCATGGTAAAGTGTATTTAGAGTGTGTTTAAGGTATAGCTTTCCATTCCTGTATATAAATCAGCATTCTCAATAGATAGATAGATAGATAGATAGATAGATAGATAGATAGATAGATAGATAGATAGATAGATAGATAGATAGATATTGTATATAAGCAGAGATCTGGCACTCTCTGCAAGCAAATTAACTCATCCCATTGCCTTCCACATATTGGAGTATTAACTCCAAAAATGGAATGATGGCATCAAAAGGTAGTCCTATTGTTCTTTAATGCTAATCCCTGAGTGCCGCCGTTCCTGCTACATTATATATTTTCGAGTGTTTGGTAGCAAATGGCCGATTGTCAGTTGCTCTCCTCCATTACCAGGTTTTCATTTCAACCACAGATTATCTGCCAGGTAATTGTATAGTGTATGCCCAGTTTAAGGTGTCACACAAGAAACATCTCATGATGGGTAAAAGTAAAGAGCTCTCTCAAAACCTTTGCAACCTTATTGTTGCAAAACATACTGATATCATAGGTTACAGAAGGATTTCTAAACTTCTGAATGTTCCAGTGAGCGCTGAATATTATGAACACAGGAATATATTGCTAAAATCATTAATTATTAAGCTATTCTAACCTGGGTGAAGTCCTCCATTAGAAATCAGCTCCCAACATGGAGTGAGTTTGAGATTAAGCAAGTCTTCCAAGTGAAAAATTAGTTTTTCTGTTGAATTAGCCAGGAGAACGTATTGGTTTGATGTGTCTCACACCAGAACTTTCTGATATATTTACTAGGATCTAGCCCACTGTCTGATGTCTCTTTAGTTGCACCTCCAGGAGGATCCTCCAAGTAATGCTGCCCCATCCATCTGAAGTTGGCCGCCATACTAGAAATGGTGATGCGCATATGCCAGCATTTTGAAGACATGAACACTTGACTAAATATAACCAGTTTCTGGTCTCCCCCTGAATGAAAATTTCACATACATCACAACAGAAGGTTTACAATGTAAGCAAACTCCACAGGCACTCATATGGTTTACATTCACAAATGTATTCCAATTAGTTTTTTACTACTGTAAAACTTTGTGTCTTTCTGTCTATCAGTCTTGAGTTTAACTTAGTTGCCCTGAAACAGTCACAGCCATCAATGTTTTGATGATCTAGTTTTCTCTCATTTTGTATGCCTGTCCAAATCTGTACCCATTCTTTCACAATGCTACTGCATTGCTTATGCAGATCTTCTGTTGAGTGATTTCCCTGTTTTGTAAGCTAGACTGCACCTGTAACATGCAAGATTGAGTTAAAAATGACAAGCAGACAAGCACAAGGCACATTATCTTGACAAACTCAGCCTATGAAAATTAGCTAGTGTCTGAATTATTGAAATAACAAGGAATATTTCACTCAGTTGTGCAGAAATAGGCCTAATTGTCTACTTTAGCTAACCCCCTTTAGCCTTCACCATCAGTCAATTTAATGTATTATTGTGGCCTGCAAATTTCTGAACTCCCATTAAAAGAAAAAGTAACATAAGTAGAACCTGCTCTCATTTATTTTAATAACCTGCCAGACAGACATGAACATGTTAAAATTGGAAGGCTACTGCATGACAAAAACCTGAGTTGTCAGCAGATATTATTGTACAGTTAAACTACATTCCCTCTGCTCACTGCATCTTGTAAATGAAAAGATAATTTCAAAACTTCCAATGTTGTTAAAATTAAAATAGGTACCTAGATAAAGAGTTTTATAAGGTTATTACATACATTTGTAGTTTATATTTAATTTTAAATTTCTTGTACGTATATGTTCACATAATGCTTTATTTAAAAAAAATAGTTTTGATTTATTTCTGTATTTTTTTATTCTAAAGGCAATGGGCGGGATTTATTGGCGCCTGAGTTCGGCGGCTGTGCGGGATGCCGTCCGAACTCTGACTTTTTTTTAAAGGTGATATCACTTACAAGGCAAAACCATGCCTGTAAGTGACTGTCTCTTTAAAAAAATGTCCAAATTCCAGTGATGAGCGAGGTTCGGTTTTACTCGGTTTTACTCGGTTTTACTCGGTTCTCAAAACGGCATCTTATTGGCTATCCAAAACACGTGACATCCGTGAGCCAATAAGATGCCGTTTTGAGAACCGAGTAAAACCGAATCCGCTCATCACTACCAAATTCCGCAGGCATCCCACATGGCCACCGAAATCGGGTGGTATTATATGCAGCTCAATGTGTTTATTTATATTTTTAGTCTCCTATGTTTTATATACGTTCACAGTAAAAAAAAGTAGTGCACCCACAAGTCCAGTGTCTTACTTGTTTAAAATGTAATGGGATTATACAGAGCTGTTAACAAACAAAAAAAGTTAGCAATTGCGCAAAACCATGGGGGTCATTCCGAGTTGATCACTAGCTGCCGCTGTTCGCTGCTCAGTGATCAGGCTAAAAATCGGCATTTCTGCGCATGCATATGCACCGCATTGGGCACGCGTGTCGTACGGGTACAAAGGGCATTGTGGTTGTGCACAGGTTCTAGCAAAGTTTTCAGTCGCACTGACAGCCGCAAGAAGATTAACAGGAAGGGGGCATTTCTGGGTGTCAACTGACCCTTTTCGGGGAGTGTTTGCAAAAACGCAGGCGTGTCTGAAAAAACACAGGCGTGGCTGGGCGTTCACTGGGCGGGTGTATGATGTCAAATCCGGACATGAATAGGCTGAAGTGATCGCAAGCGCTAAGTAGGTTCAGAGCTACTCAGAAACTGCACAAACTGTTTTTGCAGAGCTCGGCTGCACATGCGTTCACACTTCTGCTAAGCTAAAATACACTAAAATATACTCGGATCAAGATTCTAATCTACACCTCGATTTTTCTCCCTGTGGAACCCAGTGTACCTCGCAGAAATAGATTTAACAAAGGTAAGTTCTTACCATAAATCTCCTTTTACACATTACGGCAGACAGCGTCCCTTTTTTACACATTACGCCAGACAGTCCCCCTTTTTACACATTACGGCAGACAGTCCCCCTTTTTTACACATTATGGCAGACAGCGTCCCCTTTTTACACATTACGGCAGACAGCGTCCCCTTTTTACACATTACGCAGACAGAGTCCCTTTTTTACACATTACGGCAGACAGCGTCCCTTTTTATACATTTTTGGTAGACTGAGTCCCCCTTTTTTTTTTACACATTACGACAGACAGAATAGATAAATAGATAGATAGATAGGATATATAGATAGATAGATAGATAGATAGATAGATAGATAGAAAGAACAGATGATACTTACTGTCTCCGCTGGCTCAGGCAGTCAGGCTCCTTGGTGCAGCTTCTGGCAAATCCTGGGCAGGGGAGAAGGAGGAGGAGGGAGCCGCAGCAGCGCAATGTAATTGGTGGAGGCGCCACTGATGAGGAAAGCGCATGCCATCATTCACAGCGGTGGCGGACAGCCTTTGTGGAAGGAGAGGTACAGCTGCAGCGGCGGCTCCACCAATTACATTGCGCTGCTGCGGCTCCCAAGGCCCCCTCCCACCTCCTCCTTCCCCCCGTGGCTGCATCCCTGTACTCTCCTCCTCTCCTCTTAGGCGGCCCGCAGCACACAGCACCAGGCGGCATGTAATGAATCAGTTTGACTCATTACATGCTCTGGCTTTGGGCCCCTTCGCAGCGGCGGGCCCCAGTGAAAGGCACCACTTGCAGTGGTGGTAGTTCCGCCACTTTCTGCAGTTAATATAGGGGTCAACTAACTTAAAAGGCCCCCAATTGCTGGTAACTGCTCTGCAGCTGGAGAGAAAGCACGGCTTAATAACCTATTGGCCCTCATTCCAAGTTGTTCGCTCGTTGCCGATTTTCGCTATGCTGCGATTTGTTGCTAATTGTGCATGCGCAAGGCACGCAGGGCGCATGCGCTTAGTTATTTAACTAAAAACGTAGCAGTTTTGCTGTGGATCCTGCGGCGCTTTTCAGTCGCACTGCTGATCGGTGAATGATTGACAGGAAACGGGCGTTTCTGGGTGGTAACTGAGCGTTTTCCGGGAGTGTGCTAAAAAACGCAGGTGTGTCAGGGAAAATTGCGGGAGTGTCTGGAGAAATGGGGGAATGGCTGGCCGAACGCAGGGCGTGTTTGTGACGTCAAACCAGGAACTATACGGATTGAGCTGATCGCAATCTGCGAGTAGGTCTGGAGCGACTCAGAAACTGCAAAGAATTATTTATTAGCAGTTCTGCTAATCTTTCGTTCGCTATTCTGCTAAGCTAAGATACATTCTCAGAGGGCGGCGGCCTAGCGTGTGCAATGCTGCTAAAAGCAGCTAGCGAGCGAACAACTCGGAATGAGGGCCATTGTGTTGGAGAGGTGCAAAGATGTAACTGTATCTAATTCCTAACAGCAAAAACAAGTGCAAAGTGTTTGAGAATGGGAGTAGGCATTAGAAGGGCTCTTTCTCCAGTACTGGCACCAACAGATTTATAGGATTGAAAGAGTTGAGTCCCCGTATATACTGAGAGTCTTTTAAGTAGAGGAAACATTGATGCCTATGATTGGGTTTTCTAATACTCTTTATTCATCACTGCTGAGTCACAAATAAGATTTCAATGTCCTCATGCTCAAAACCCAAAGCAAATATGTTAAGTATTTTCATGAGTTAACTATTTAACTGATAAATACACTCATTTATGACTGGAATTTACAGATTTTACTCCTTGATTGAATTATTTTTGGAATGATTTGTTTTTATTTTTAAGAAATTATCAATACTTAATGTAATTAAAATTGTTTCCTTTTTCTTTTTAAAACAATTGCATTTTCTTCTTGCATCATTTTGGAACCATTTAAAATTGTATACGTTGTATATTTAGAAAAGGAGATTTATGGTAGACTTTCCATGGATAAATCTCTTTCTGCGAGGTACACTGGGTTCCACATGGAAAACATCGGTTTGTAGAGATGGATCTTGATCCAGAGGCACCAACAGGCTAAAGCTTTAGATTGTCCCAGGATGCATTGCGGGGCCTCCTCTATATAACCCCACCTCCAGGCACTGTAAGCTCAGTTTTAGTTAACCAGTCCAATGCAGAAGCAGGTAAAAGAGCAGGCAGATGTTAGTCACATAGAACCACGTTCTCACGACAGGAAAAGGGACTAGCGGCTAATGCCATACAAACCCAAAGAAGCTAAGTGCGTCAGAGTGGGTGCCCTGTGGAACCCAGTGTACCTCGCAGAAAGAGATTTAACCATAGTAAGTCTACCATAAATCTCCTTTTCTGCAGCGTGGTACACTGTGTTCCACAGGGAAAATATCGGAGATGTCCTAAAGCAGTTCCTCAAGGGAGGGGACGCACCTTCACGGATATGAGAACCCGGCGTCCAAAGGAAGCATCCTGGTAGGCGGAAGTATCAAAGGCATAGAACCTAATGGACGTGTTCACTGAGGGCCACGTAGCCGCCTTGCACAATTGTTCTGTTGACGCACCACAGCGGGCCACCCAAGAAGGTCCAACAGATCAAGTAGAATGGGCCTTAATAGCAGCAGGAGCTGGGAGCCCAGTCTGCACATAAGCTTGTCCAATCACCATTCTAATCCATGTGGCCAAGGTTTGCTTATTCGCAGGCCAGCCACGTTTGTGGAAACCAAAAAGTACAAAAAGGGTATCTGAGCTCCTGATAGAGGCAGTCCTCTCCACATAAACACGGAGAGCCATTACCACATCCAAAGACCGCTCCTTGGATGACAAGTGAGAAGAGATGAAGACTGGAACCACAATCTCTTGGTTAAGGTAAAAAGATGATACCACTTTAGGTAAGTAACCTGGGCGAGTTCTCAGAACTGCCCGGTCACGATGGAATATCAGAAAGGGTGGATGAAAGGACAAAGCGCCTAAGTCTGACACCCTCCTAGCTGAGGCAATAGCCAGCAGAAACAGGACCTTGGCTGTGAGCCATTTAAGGTCCACTGTCTCAAGAGGTTCAAATGGAGACTCTTGCAGGGCATTCAGGACAAAAGACAAATCCCATGGAGCCACAGGAGGGACATAGGGAGGCTGAATCCGCAGTACACCCTAAGTGAATGTATGAATGTCAGGATTAGATGCAATTTTCCTCTGAAACCACACCGGCAAGGCAGATATGTGAACCTTGAGGAAAGCCAGATGAAGTCCTAAATCCAGGCCTTGTTGCAAAAAAGCCAGAAGTCTGGAAGTACTAAACTTGTAAGCATCGTAATTCTGAGCAGCACACCAGGTGAAGAAGGAATTCCAGACCTGTTTGTGGGCCTTCAGTATAGTTTGTATATCCGCCTCGGAGAATCCTTTGGCCCTCAGGAGTGACACTTCAAGAGCCATGCCATCAAAGCCAGCCTGGCCAGATCTGGGTAGACACAAGGGCCCTGAATGAGGAGGTCTGGGCGTTGAGGAAGTAGAAGAGGACACTCTATCGGTTGACCCTGCAGGTCTGAGAACCAATGCCTTCGGGGCCTGGAGCGACTAGAAGTAGTATTCCTCCATCTTGCTTGAACTTCCGTAGTACCCTGGGCAGGAGTGTCACTGGAGGGAACAAGTAGGACAGTCGAAAGTTCCATGGAATTGCCAGAGCATCCATGAACACTGCTTGAGGATCCCTTGTCCTTGATCCGAAGAACTTTGTGATTGTGTTGAGACGCCATCAGGTCTACATCTGATAGGCCTCACTTGTCCACTAGGAGTTGAAAGACTTCCAGATGAAGACTCCACTTTCTGGTGTGTATGCCCTGATGACTGAGGAAATCCGCTTCCCAGTTGAGGACACCCAGAATAAACACTGCCGATATTGCTTGCAGATAGCGTTCCACCCAACGAAGGATTTTTGACACTTCCATCATTGCCATGTAGCTTTGAGTGCCGCCTGGATGGTTTATGTATGCCACCATGGTGGCGTTGTCTGACCGTACTTGAACTGGCCTGTTCTGTATCAGAGGCAGGGCGAGAGACAAAGCATTGAACACTGCCCGCAATTCCAGAATGTTTATCAGGAGGAGAGATTACTCCCTGGTCCACCGACCATGGAGAGAGTGTTGCTCCAGCACAACGTCCCAACCACTCAGACTGGCATCTGTAGTCAGGAGGACCCAGTTGGGAATCCAGAAGGGACGGTCCCCGCTCAGCTGTTGGTCCTATAGCCACCAGCTCAGTGACAAACGAACCTCCGGAGTCAAAGAGATAATTTGAGACCTGATCCGATGAGGCAGGCCATCTCACTTAGAAAGGACTAACCTCTGTAGAGGGCAGGAATGAAACTGAGCGTACTATACCATGTTGAATTAGGGCAGTATGGATGGTGTAATGATTAGCATTACTGCCTCACAGCACTGAGGTCATGGGTTCGATTCCCACCATGGCCCTAACTGTGTGGAGTTTGTATATTCTCCCCGTACTTGCGTGGGTTTCCTCCGGGTACTCCGGTTTCCTCAGACAATCCAAAAATATACTGGTAGGTCAATTGGATCCCAACAAAAATTAACCCTAGTATGAATGTGTGCGCGTGTACTTGTGGTAAGGAATATAGATTGTAAGCTCCACTGGGGCAGGGACCGATGTTAATGGACAAATATTCTCTGTAATGCACTGTGGAATATGTGTGAGCTATATAAATAACTGGTAATAAATAAATAAATAAATAAATAATGTTGAATGCCGATACCATGAGGCCTAGTACTTGCATCGCAGAGTGTATTGACACTCTTAGGTGAGAAAGCAAGCATTGTATTCTGTGCTGAAGTTTCAGGACATTCTTTGGAGACAGAAACAGTCTATGGCTGTGTGTGTCCAGCAGTGCCCCCAGGTGCACCATGCTCCGAGCAGGGACCAGAGAGGACTTCTTCCAGTTGACGAGCCACCCGTGGGCTTGTAGGAAGTTTACCGTCAGTTGTAGATGACTGAGAAGGACATCTTGGGAGTTCACCAGCATCAGCAAGTCATTCAGATACGGCAGAATCCTGACGACGCAGATGAGCCGTCATCACGGCCATAACCTTGGTGAAGATCTGAGGGGCCATGGCCAGCCCAAACGGCAGAGCCTGCAATTGAACATCAGGAAGATTGCAAATAGCAAACCGCAGATATTGCTGAGGCGACATGGCAATAGGTATATGAAGATAGGCATCTTGTATATCCAGGGATACCATATAATCTCCGGGTTCCATGGCCAGTACAATCGAGGGAAGCATTTCCATACGGAACTTGGACACTCTCATAAATTTGTTCAGTGATTTGAGCTTGAGTATAGGCCGGAAAGACCCATTCGGTTTCAGGACTAAAAACAGGGCCGAGTAGTATCCTCCACTTCTCTGGTACTGGCTGAACGGCACTACCACTCATGTATCCAGGAGGGAACGCCCAACCAGGTGTAGAGCTTGCGCATTCAACGGGTCCAAAGGGACAACCAACGGTCGGAACTGGCAAGCGGGACGTCTCTTGAAAGAGACTGTGTACCCGTGAGAGATGACTTCTTGCACCCATACGTCTGAAGTGGTCTTTAACCAGACCTGGGTGAATTGCAGAAGTCGGCATCCCACCCTGAGATCGCTGCCCCGTCCTGCAGCAGGCTTGTCTTGTTTGGAAGCAGGCCCAGGATTGTTTCACTTTGGGCTTAGTGGTTTTGGGAGCACGAGCTTGTCTTGGGTATGCCTGACCTTTTGCTTTACCTTGAGGTCAAAAGGAACGAAAAGTGGTACTCTTTGCCTTCTGTGTAAAAGAATTAGTATTTGGGAGAAACGCAGTCTTAGCAGCCGCTAAGTGAGTCACAATCTTATTCAGATCCTCCCCAAACAAGATGTCTCCCTTAAAAGGGAGTACCTCCAAGGTCTTTTTGGAGTCCAAGTCCACCTTCCATGACCTCAACCACAGAATTCGTCGAGCCAGGATGGACGTAGACGACACCTTGGCCACCATTACACCTGCCTCAGAGGACGCCTCCTGAATGTAATGGGAGGTGGTGGCAATATGAGACAGATGCCTGGCAGTGTCAGATATATCTTGAGGCAGCTCTTCCTCTAATACCTGAACCCATGCTTCAATTCCTTTTGCGGCCCAGGAGGCTGCTATAGTGGGTCTATGTACAGCACCTGTAAGGGAGTAAATAGACTTCAGGCATCATTCGACACGCTTATCTGTCGGTTCCTTCAGTGAGGTGACAGTGGTGACAGGCAGAGTAGATGACACCACAAGATGGGTGTCATGGTAATCCACCGGCGGTGGTTTTCCCACTTGTTACACAACTCAGCGAAGAGAGGATAACGAGCTAGCATCTTTTTTAAACAGGGAGAATTTATTTTACGAAGAAGACCAGGGTTCCTGACGTATGTCTTCCAAATGGTCAGAAAGTGGTAAGACTACCTTAGTTACCTTCTGACGTTTAAATTTATCAGGTTTCTTAGATGCAGTATTGGGATCTACATCATCATCGATTTGTAGAATCAGTTTAATAGCCTCCACTAGGTCAGGGACATCAACTTGCAGTGTCTGACGGATCAGTATACTCCCAATCCTCATCAGAAGTATTATCTGAGATATTAGTGGATTGTGAGGAGGCGGCCCGCTTAGATAACCCCTTGACCGCAAAGTGGCGTGGGGTAGGTTTTTGTCTTACCAAAGGATGATTCAATTCTTGTATCTGAGTAGACAGAGTATCCGCCCAGGGCGGATTAACCATATGAACAATATGTGGCTGCAGTGGCACAGGAGGTCCTATAGGGGGCATAAGGCGTGTCACAAGCGTATTAAGCATATTAGAGAATGCTGCCCAAGGTGGCTTCTGATTGGCTACAGGAGCAGCGGGCTGACTGAGAGATGTATGGCACATATTCACAGACCATCATTCACAGACCATCATTCATCATTCCTGGTGTGTCTAGGAACTGAAGCGTCTGCGCTGCAAGTACCCAGGAACAGAGCCAGTGGGAGTATGTGACACTGCTGGGGAGGAGATGGAGCCACAGCACAGTATGTCACACTGACATATGAAGTGCTGCTGCCCTTGAAGTCTTCTGAATAGCTTTTTCAGGGCTGCCTGCACACCATCTCTAAAACTGAGTTCCACAGGGCGCCCACCCTGACGCACTTAGCTTCTTTGGGGTTATATGGCATTAGCCGCTAGTCCCTTCTCCTGTCGTGAGAATGTGGTTCTACGTGACTAACATCTGCCTTCTCTTTTACCTGCTTCTGCACTGGACTGGTTAACTAAAACTGAGCTCACAGTGCCTGGAGGTGGGGTTATATAGAGGCCCCGCAATGCATCCTGGGACAGTCTAAAGCTTTAGCCTTTTGTTGCCTCTGGATCAAGATCCATCTCTACACCCCGATGTTTTCCCTGTGGAACCCAGTGTACCCTGCTGCAGAAATAAATATATTCATTTATTTCTAATGGGAGAAATTACATGGAAAATCCATTGATAAATATTGGAAAGGTTCAACTTCAAGGTCCAATAAGAGTGAAGATAAAATACGGGGTGTGTGACTTATCAGCCAAGATGGCTGAACATCTTTTCTTCCTGCTCTGAACTTCGTCTGACTTTGTCTTTTGTGCCTGCTGCCTCAGGTACTTCAGAATTTTGGTTCCCCGATATCCTGATCTCCCATTTGGTGCCTTAGCCCTGGGGTGGATGACTCGCAAGCCTGTAGCCTCCACTCTTGCCAGCCTGACACCCTCCCAGTCTGTAGCCCAGACCTCACTGTGGCCGGTCCTTCCAACCTGCAGTTGGGGGAATCTCCTCTTACCTACTTTCCCCTCAGTCCCCTGGCCTTCCAGACCACTAGTCACTTCCAGTGTCCAGCTGCCACTCTTAGACCTTAGCTTTCTCTGTGCAACTCTACACCAGCCACCTCCACTCTCTCTATGGCCAGGTGATGACTCCTCCTTGTAGATCTCTGGGTTCTGCCTCAAGGATCTTCCCGATGCCCTCCTCTTGAGCTGTGTACTGTAACCCCACTCACTGACCTGCTTTGGATGCCCTTGTCTTGGTGGAATGGGCCTGTCATGACTGCTACCTGTTGGGCACCTCTGCCTGATCTTTAAAGGATGCCAGTACTTTTCTCTCTGCTGTTGTCTGCCTGTGACCTGATGGACAAGACCTCTGCAGCACCTCACTAAGGTACCTCTTCTGCACTCATCCAATCCTGTGCAGACAATTTCCTTAGAGCTCATTTCTGCCACACACCTCTGCCGCTGTCTCCGCTGTTGCCATGGTTCACCCCTTTAGAATACATCTCCTCTCCTGTGCGGGTTGGGTATGGGTTACCAGCAGCCGGGATCCCGGCAGTCAGCATCTCAATGTCGGGATCCTTGCCGCAGAATGCTGATGGAGGCCCATGCGGGCTCGCTGCACTCGCCACAGGTTCTATTCCCACTCAATGGGTGTCGTGGACAGCCACGAGTGGGAATAGTCCATGTCAGTCGGCATGCCAACTGTCAGAATTGAGATCAAGTGGGATGTCGGGATAGGTATTGTAACCGGCAGTCTCCTGCCCGGCCGTCACATAACTACATCCCGTTGAGTGCCCTTATTTTCCTGGAACTTATATTTTTCAATTCCCTCTGCTCTTAACTCTGCCACGTTTTCTCTGCTGTCTGTCACTTGGCTCTAAAAAAATCCAGAACATACTGGTCCCCATTAGTATCTCTGTGTCACTCTGCCCTTATCCTCTCCCCCATCCTTCTCCATTGTCATTCCATTTTATTTTGCCTAGCCTCGCTTATACAAAGAAAGAGATGTGATTATAGCAGGTGCGCTTAAAGACAGTGTGCGCCAGACTATTCAAATACCAAAGGAGAATTCCTTCTTCCTCCACCACAGTATATAGCAAACAATAAAACAGTATGACTTATCCAGCGCTACTGTCCACTGGTTTCAAAATTCTCCCTCCAGATAATATTCCTTTGGAACCCTTAGTCAAGGTTAATCCAGGTGTAACCAAAACAGTAAAGGAAGTACAGTTTTTTTAATAAGACAAATACACAGATGAAAAAAAAATCACACAATAAAACATTTCATATATAAAAACACTCCATATAAATACAAACTCCACACATAAGTGATGGCAGCCTGGGTTGCTGTGGTAAATACCAATTACTGGAGGAGTATGAACTGACATCCAACAGTTCAAAAGCAGCTTGACAAATATGAGTCCCAGGTTTCTCATTGCCCTGCTAATTATCTCAGTTGCATCTCTCCAGCTACATATTTACATTAAATTCCATTACTCTGCATCCAGTCTGTTCCCATTCTGGTTCAGCCTGTGTTCTCCAGTCCAGTCTAATTTCGGTTCAGCCAGTATTCTCCAGTCCAGTGCCATTCAGATGCACCATAGATAACCCAGCGGTCCTAGTACCTGTGCACACAAATAACTCCAGATTTGCGACAATCACCACCCAAAAATAAGGTTTTACTTACCGGTAAATCTATTTCTCGTAGTCCGTAGTGGATGCTGGGGACTCCGTAAGGACCATGGGGAATAGACGGGCTCCGCAGGAGACATGGGCACTTTATGAAAGAATTTAGATTCTGGTGTGCTCTGGCTCCTCCCTCTATGTCCCTCCTCCAGACCTCAGTTAGAGAAACTGTGCCCGGAAGAGCTGACAGTACAAGGAAAGGATTTTGGAAATCCAGGGCAAGACTCATACCAGCCACACCAATCACACCGTATAACTTGTGATAAACTTACCCAGTCAACAGTATGAACAACAACAGAGCATCAGTTCAACCCTCATGCAACAATAACATAGCCCTTATTGCAGCAATAACTATATACAAGTATTGCAGAAGAAGTCCGCACTTGGGACGGGCGCCCAGCATCCACTACGGACTACGAGAAATAGATTTACCGGTAAGTAAAATCTTATTTTCTCTAACGTCCTAGTGGATGCTGGGGACTCCGTAAGGACCATGGGGATTATACCAAAGCTCCCAAACGGGCGGGAGAGTGCGGATGACTCTGCAGCACCGAATGAGCAAACACAAGGTCCTCCTCAGCCAGGGTACCAAACTTGTAGAACTTTGCAAAAGTGTTTGCACCTGACCAAGTAGCCGCTCGGCACAGCTGTAATGCCGAGACCCCTCGGGCAGCCGCCCAAGAAGAGCCCACCTTCCTAGTGGAATGGGCCTTAACTGATTTTGGCAGCGACAATCCTGCCGTAGAATGAGCCTGCTGAATCGTATTACAGATCCAGCGAGCAATAGTTTGCTTTGAAGCAGGAGCACCAAGCTTGTTGGAAACATACAGGATAAACAAATATTCTGTTTTCCTGACCCTAGCCGTTCTGGCTACACAAACCTTCAAAGCCCTGACCACATCAAGTAACTCAGAATCCTCCAAGTCAGTAGTAGCCACAGGCACCACAATAAGTTGGTTTATATGAAAGAATGAAACCACTTTTGGCAGAAATTGTGGGCGGGTCCGTAATTCTGCTCTATCCGCATGGAAAACCAGATAGGGGCTTTTATGTGACAAAGCCGCTAATTCTGACACACGCCTAGCCGAAGCCAATGCTAGTAGCATGACCACCTTCCACGTGAGATATTTCAATTCCACCGTTTTGAGTGGTTCAAACCAGTGGGATTTCAGGAAACTCAACACCACGTTAAGATCCCAAGGTGCCACCAGGGGCACAAAAGGGGGCTTAATATGCAGCACTCCCTTCACAAACGTCTGAACTTCAGGTAGAGAAGCCAGCTCTTTTTGAAAGAAAATGGATAGGGCCGAAATCTGGACCTTAATGGAACCCAATTTTTGGCCCAAAGTCACTCCTGACTGTAGGAAGTAAAGGAAACGGCCCAGCTGGAAATCCTCCGTAGGGGCATTCCTGGCCTCACACCAAGCAACATATTTTCGCCATATACGGTGATAATGTTGAGCTGTCACGTCCTTCCTAGCCTTTATCAGCGTAGGAATGACCTCATCTGGAATGCCTTTTTCCGCTAGGATCCGGCGTTCAACCGCCATGCCGTCAAATGCAGCCGCGGTAAGTCTTGGAACAGACAGGGCCCTTGTTGCAACAAGTCCTGTCTTAGAGGAAGTGGCCACGGGTCCTCTGTGAGCATTTCTTGCAGATCTGGATACCAAGCCCTTCTTGGCCAATCCGGAACAATGAGTATTGTTCTCACTCCTCTTTTTCTTATGGGTATGAGAGGAAGAGGAGAAAATACATAGACCGATTGGAACGGGTGTGGTATTGAAAGTCGACAGTAACTAGGTCGACAATGTCTAGGTCGACCACTTTTGGTCGACAGTAACTAGGTCGACAGGGTGTCTAGGTCGACAGGGTCTTTAGGTCGACATGTTCTAGGTCGACAGGTCAAAAGGTCGACATGAGTTTTTAATGTTATTTTGGTGTCGTTTTCTTCGTAGAGTGACCGGGAACCCCAATTAGTGCACCGCTTCTCTCGCCATGCTTCGGGCATGGTGCCTTCGCTCCGCTACCGCTTCGCTCGGCACAGATTACCGTACCCATTGTAGTCCACGTGGATCGTTAAGTATGAAAAGGTTCAAAAAAAAGAAAAAAATTGTGAAAAACTCATGTCGACCTTTTGACCTGTCGACCTAGAACATGTCGACCTAGACACCCTGTCGACCTAGTTACTGTCGACCAATAGTGGTCGACCTAGACATTGTCGACCTAGTTACTATCGACTTTCAATCCGGATCCCGACTGGAACACCCACGGTGTCACCAGTGCGTCCACAGCTATCGCCTGAGGGTCTCATGACCTGGCGCAATACCTCTGTAGCTTTTTGTTGAGGCGGGATGCCATCACGTCCACCTGTGGCAGTTCCCACCGACTTGCAATCTGCGTGAAGACTTCTTGATGAAGTCCCCACTCTCCCGGGTGGAGGTCGTGCCTGCTGAGGAAGTCTGCTTCCCAGTTGTCCACTCCCGGGATGAACACTGCTGACAGTGCGCTTACGTGATTCTCCGCCCAGCGAAGAATTCTGGTGGCTTCTGACTGAATCAGAACCGGTTGGTCGCGAAGCAGGGTCTCCGCTTGACGTAGGGCGTTGTATACGGCCCTTAATTCCAGGATGTTGATGTGATGGCAAGTCTCCTGACTTGACCACAGACCTTGGAAATTTCTTCCCTGTGTGACTGCACCCCACCCTCGGAGGCTTGCATCCGTGGTCACCAGGACCCAGTCCTGAATGCCGAATCTGTGGCCCTCGAGAAGGTGAGCACTCTGCAGCCACCACAGGAGAGACACCCTGGCCCTGGGGGATAGGGTGATTAACCGATGCATCTGAAGATGTGATCCATACCACTTGTCCAGTAAGTCCCATTGAAGGTCCTCGCATGGAACCTGCCGAAGGGAATGGCCTCGTATGATGCCACCATCCTTCCCAGGACTCGAGTGCAGTGATGCACTGACACCTGTTTTGGTTTTAATAGGTTCCTGACCAGTGTCATGAGCTCCTGAGCTCTCTCTATCGGGAGATAAACCCTTTTCTGGTCTGTGTCTAGAATTATGTCTAGGAAAGGCAGATGAGCCGTAGGAACCAACTGCGACTTTGGAATATTTAGAATTCAGCCGTTTTGCCGTTACACTTCCAGAGAAAGTGATACGCTGTTCAGCAACTGCTCTCTTGATCTCGCTTTTATGAGGAGATCGTCCAAGTACGGGATAATTGTGACACCTTGCTTCCGCAGGAGCACCATCATTTCCGCCATTACCTTGGTGAAGATTCTCGGGGCCGTGGAGAGACCAACCGGCAACGTCTGAAATTGGTAATGACAATCCTGTACCGCAAATCTGAGGTACGCCTGATGAGGTGGCTAAATGGGGACATGAAGGTATGCATCCTTTATGTCCAGAGACACCATAAAATCTTCCCCTTTCAGGCTTGCGATGACCGCTCTTAGCGATTCCATCTTGAACTTGAACCTTTTCGGGTATATGTTCAGGGATTTTAAATTCAATATGGGTCTGACCGAACCGTCCGGTTTCGGGACTACAACATGGTCGAATAATAACCCCCTCCTTGTTGAAGGAGGGGAACCTTGACCACCACCTGTTGAAGATACAATTTGTGAATTGCAGTTAACACTATTTCCCTCTCGTGGGGGGAAGCCGGCAGGGCCGTCGGTGAGGGGCATCTCCTCAAAGTCCAGCTTGTATCCCTGAGACACAATATCAATTGCCCAGGGATCCAACAGGGAGTGAACCCACTTGTGACTGAAATTATGAAGACGTGCCCCCACTGGGCCTAGCTCCGCCTGTGGAGCCCCAGCGACATGCGGTGGATTTTGTAGAGGCCGGGGAGGACTTCTGTTCCTGGGAACTAGCTGTGTTGTGCAGCTTCTTTCCTCTGCCCCTGCTTCTGGCAAGAAAGGACGCACCTCGGACTTTCTTGTTTCTTTGTGATCGAAAGGCTGCATTTGATAATGTCGTGCTTTCCTAGGCTGTGCAGGAATATAAGGCAAAAGATCAGAATTACCAGCTATAGCTGTGGAGACCAGGTCCGAGATCCCTTCTCCACACAATCCTCAGCCTTCCATATGCCTCTTAAGTCGGCATCACCTGTCCATTGCATATTCTACAGGACACGTCAAGCAGAAATCGACATAGCGTTGACTCTAGAACCCAGTAGACTAATGTCTCTTTGGGCATGTTTTATATATATATATATCTTAAGACAGCATCTTTAATATATATATATATATATATATATATATACATACTAGGGTCTCAATCTCTGCTGATAAGGTACCTGTCCATGCTGCTACTGCGCTATAAACCCATGCCGACACAATCGCCGGTCTGAGTAGTGTACCAGAATGTGCACGCTATCTGCAGGATCCCTGAGGATAGCTGTTAAGTCAGGGCTACCTTTTGGGCAAACGTGACACCCTAGGGGAAGATTCCCATCGTATCCTGGCCCTAGTAGGGAAAGGATACTCCCTGAGAATTCTTTGTGGGAAACTGCAGTCTCTTGTCTGGAGATTCCTGCTCTTTTTCATCATGAGAGGAGGGAAATTTACCTCAGCTTTCTTCCCCTTAAACATGTGTACCCTTGTGTCAGGGACAGATGAGTCATCAGTGATATGCAAATCATCTTTTATTACAATAATCATATATTGAATACTTTCCTGCCATTTTGGCTGTAACTTTGCATTATCATAGTCGACACTGGAGTCAGACTCCGTGTCGATATCAGTGTCTATTATTTTGGATAGTGAGCATTGAGAGACTCTGAAGGTCTCTGCGACATAGGGACAGACATGGGTAGATTCCCTGTCTGTTCTCTAATCTTTTGTGCAATAAATTCACCTTAGCACTTAATTACACATATCCAAACAGGTGTCGGCGTTGTCGACGGAGACACCCCTCACACACACATTTGCTCAATCTCCTCCTTAGGGGAGCCTTTTACCTCAGACATGTCGACACACACATACCGACACACCACACACTCAGGGAATGCTCATCTGAAGACAATTCCCCCACAAGGCCCTTTGGAGAGACAGAGAGAGAGTATGCCAGCACACACCCCAGCGCTATTAACCCAGGAATAACACAGTAACTTAATGTTAACCCAGTAGCTGCTGTTTATATTGATTTTTGCGCCTAATTATGTGCCCCCCCCTCTCTTTTTACCCTCTTCTACCGTGTATCTGCAGGGTAGAGGCTGGGGAGCTTCCTCTTAGCGGTGCTGTGGAGAAAAAACATGGCGCTGGTGAGTGCTGAGGAAGAAGCCCCGCCCCCTCGACAGCGGGCTTCTGTCCCGCTTAAATATACATTTTCTTGGCGGGAGCTCATACATATATACAGTGCCCAACTGTATATATGTGTACTTTTGCCAAAAGAGGTCCAAATGCTGCCCAGGGCGCCCCCCCTGCACCCTGCACCCTTACAGTGACCGGAGTATGTGAGGTGTGTTTGGAGCAATGGCGCACAGCTGCAGTGCTGTGTGTTACCTCATGTGAAGAACGGAGTCTTCTGCCGCCGATTTCGAAAAGTCTTCTTGCTTCTCATACTCACCCAGCTTCTGTCTTCCGGCTCTGCGAGGGGGACGGCGACGCAGATCTGGGATCTGACGACGAGAGTGAGATCCTGTGTACGATCCCTCTGGAGCTAATGGTGTCCAGTAGCCTAAGAAGCAGGACCTAGCTTCAGAGAGTAGGGCTGCTTCTCTCCCCTCAGTCCCACGATGCAGGGAGTCTGTTGCCAGCAGAGCTCCCTGAAAATAAAAAACCTAACAAAATACTTTCTTACAGCAAGCTCAGGAGAGCTCACTGAACAGCACCCAGCTCGTCCGGGCACAGATTCAAACTGAGGTCTGGAGGAGGGACATAGAGGGAGGAGCCAGAGCACACCAGAATCTAAATTCTTTCTTAAAGTGCCCATGTCTCCTGCGGAGCCCGTCTATTCCCCATGGTCCTTACGGAGTCCCCAGCATCCACTAGGACGTTAGAGAAAAACACAACTTTGCTACTTCTTTATTTCCAGAGATGTTACAGCCTCTCTTGTGCAGATGTTTCCCTTCAAGTGACAAATTCAGAAGCTTTATTATCTTGGTGTTTTTATAACTTGCCAAAATCACTAGCTTTACTAGGTTGTTTTTTCTCACCATCACTTTTTTATACTTAGCACAACTAATTTAAATCACAAATGAAACTGAGATTCACACCTCTTTATCAAAGTATGATCTCACTTTTAGAAGTTGAAATGCTTAATTAAGATATTCACTTATTGGAGGTAGTCCCGTCTGTGACTTTGGGGATCATTCCGAGTTGATCGCTAGCTGCCGTTTTTCGCAGTGATTAGGCTAAAAACCGGCATTTCTGCACATGCGTATGCGCCGCAATGCACAGGCGCATCGTACGGGTACAATGAGCATCGTTGGTTTGCACAGAGTGTAACGAACATTCCAGTCGGACGGCCGAACGCAGGAAGACTGACATGAAGTGGGCGTTTCTGGGTGTCAACTGACCGTTTTCAGGGAGTGCTTAGAAAAACGCAGGCATGACAAAAAAAATGCAGGCGTGGCTAGGCGTTTGCTGGGCGTGTGTGACATCAAAAGCCGTCCTTCCGTCGTTAGAATCAACGCACACGGAAAGTAACTACAGGGCTGGTCTTGTTTTGCACAAAATGATTTTGCAGGCGCTCTGCTGCACAAGCATTCGCACTTCTGCAAAGAGAAAATACACTCCCCGGTGGGCGTCGACAATGCGTTTGCATGGCTGCTAAAAATAGCCAGCGTGTGATCAACTCAGAATGTCCCCCTTTATGCAAATGCTACTACAAATGTCACACCCAGATTGGTGTGACACAAAGGTATTTGCAGGTATACTCTAGAACACAGGTTCTCAATCTCGGTCCTCAGGACCCCACACAGTGCATGTTTTGCAGGTCTCCTCACAGAATCACAATTGAAATGATGAGCTCCACATGTGGGCCTTTAAAAATGTGTCAGTGAGTAATTAATACACCTGTGCACCTACTGGGTTACCTGCAAAACCTGCACTGTGTGGGGTCCTTAGGACCGAGTTTGAGAACCTCTGCTTTAGAACACAGGTTCTCAAACTCGGTCCTCAGGACCCTACACAGTGCATGTTTTGCAGGTCTCCTCACAGAATCGAAGTAAAATAATTAGCTCCACCTGTGGACCTTTTAAAATGTGCCAGAAAGTAATGAATACACCTGTGCACCTACTGGGTTACCTGCAAAACATGCACTGTGTGGGGTCCTGAGGACCGAGTTTGAGAACCTGTGCTCTAGAATTCTCTTTCTGTAAGTACTATATGGTAAGTATATAGGGCAGAGCTGGCCAAACCAGTCCTCAAGATCTACCAACAGTTCACATTTTCCAGACCACCTTGCTGGTGCACAGGTGTAGTCATTACTAATTAAGATGTGCTGCATTCATTCCTAACTGACAATTCTACAGATCTCCAGGAGGCCTAGAAAACATGAACTGTTGGTAGATCTCGAGGACCGGTTTGGCCAGCCCTGATATAGGGAGTAATTCCAAGTTGATCGCAGCAGGATATTTTTTAGCAGTTGGGCAAAACCATGTGCACTGCAGGGGGGACAGATATAACATGTGCAGAGAGAGTTAGATTTGGATGGGTTATTTTATTTCTGTGCAGGGTAAATACTGGCTGCTTTATTTTTACACTGCAATTTAACTCTGTCTGCACATGTTATATCTGCCTCCCCTGCAGTGCACATGGTTTTGCCCAACTGCTAACAAAATTTCCTGCTGCGATCAACTTGGAATTACCCCCATAGTTTGGTAGATTAGTACCATACTTGCCTACCTGACCCTCTCCATGAGGGAGAAAATGCTCTGTTCCTGGACTTTCCTGGTAATGTATGATTGCCATCACCTGAGGTGAAACACCTTTCTTCTCAATTAACTAGCTCACCACAAGTGATGGCAATCATACATTACCAGGAAATTCCAGGAACAGAGCATTTTCTCCCTCATGGAGAGGGTCAGGTAGGCAAGTATGATTAGTACCTTGTTCTTCCACTTCTATTTGAATGCCTTCTGATGTTGTAATCTTTGCAGAGAGACGAGTAAGAATCCCACATTGAAAACTTTATAGAATAATTTTCTGTACAGTGTATTTATTAACTGTTGTTCCTTATATAGAACTTAATACTCTCAAATACTTTCGACAGTATGATAACAGAGGCGAGATTCAGAGGCGAGCCACCAAACTGGTTAAGGGGTTAGAGGCACTGAATTATGAGGAAAGACTTAAAAGTTTATATTAGTTTACAGTGGAAAAGAGGCGACTGAGAGGGGACATTATTAATATTTATAAATACATAAACGGACAATACATGGATTTATCAGATGATCTGTTTAAAAAATAAAAACATGCTACACAGGACACGAGGACACCCCCTGAGGTTGTACACAACGGAGAAAAGGGTTTTCACAGTAAGAGCAGTAAGGATTTGGAATTCTCTGCCAGAGAAGGTAGTAATCAATAAGTTTAAAAAATGGACTAGATATATTCCTAGTTTAAAGAAATATCCAAGGATACAATATTTAAATGACATAAAATTTTATAATACAGGTTGAACTGGATGGACATTTGTATTTTTTCAACCTCAGCAACTATGTAACTATAACATTGCATCAAGTATGTTGTAACACAGTATCATTAATATTGTACTGGATCACTCTGACACTTGGGGTAATTCAGAGTTGATCGCAGCAGCAAATTTGTTACCAGTTGGGCAAAACCATGGTTGTCATTCCGACCTGATCACATGATCAGGTAAGAATTGCACATGCATATGCACCGCAATGCGCAGGCACGTCGTACGGGTACAAAGCGGATCATTGCTGAGCGATGGATTTTATGAAGAATCCATTTGCACAGCCGATCGCAAGTAGATTGACAGGAAGAGGGCGTTCAACTGACCATTTTCTGGGAGTGGTTGGAAAAACGCAGGCATGTCGAAGCGTTTGAAGGGCGGGTGTCAGACGTAAATTCCGGGCAAGAACAGGCTGAAGTGATCGCAGCGGCGGAGTAAGTTCTGAGCTACTCAGAAACTGCACAAAACTTTTTTTGTAGTGCTCGGCTGCACATGCAATCGCACACTTGCACAGCAAAAATACACTCCCCTATAGGCGGCGACTATCTGTTCGCAGCGCTGCAAAAAATAGCTAGCACGCGATCAACTGAGAATGACCCCCCATGTGCACTGCAGGGAGGGCAGATATAACATGTGCAGAGAAAGTTAGATTTGGGTGGGGTGTGTTCAAACTGGACTCTAAATTGCAGTGTAAAAATAAAGCAGCTGATAATGTCGATATTATCTTAAACCATAAAGCTATACCTCTAAATACACTTTTACCATGGAGCCACTGCGGCCGCTAGACTATATACACACGCTACGTACTTTGTACGCTATTTGCGTACAGAGTCCCGTACCTTGTCCGGACTTAGCGTACAAACGCCGCGCTGGGGGTACAAAGTACACACAGCGCGCACACACTCTTGATATACTCTAAACCTTATTAGTAATGCACTGCTATGATATTATTACACTCTAAACCTTATGCAGAAAAGCACTGCAATGATGTTACACCTTAAACCTTATGCAGCGCTGACGGTACAAAGTACCCGCAGCGCGTACACACCTTATCAATACACTCTTAAACCTTTTACAGTTAGGTAATGTAATATGCTTTAAACCCTAGCAAGGAAAAGAGGACACAACACCGATGTGTAGTTAAACACTGGGCTCCGACACCTCAGCGTATATATCTGGTAGGGGATAACAATACAATTTATACACTACAATATACAACAGAGTAAATGGCTACAGTCAATGTACATACGTGAGAATATTCGCTTGCGCAACCTGGTCCAGTCCTCCGCTAATCAGGTAGATAGCGTTAAGCCTGTTGCTGCCCGGCCAGGCAGCAACAGGCTTTTTATACATTACTTCCAAAAGCAATACAATGGATACTGTAATCCCTTTGTCCATTGGACACAGAGATGCATCTTTACATTACAGGAGAGGTCATAGGTTGATTTGAAAAGGTGGGCGATGTCTTTCTCAACTGCTCTTGTGGGTGGTCTCCTCTGGATTCCCGCTGCATACATAATATACAGTAAATACAGTTTATATCTATATTCTACTTCTGCACATAACTATACGCAGGAACATGCGATCTTCCTCTAACCAACACCGGAATGTTACCCTTAAAATACCCTACAGCTGGATACTAGACATCACCTTATAACCTTAGTCTGTCCCTTCCTATCATGCAAAGGTGAATCCCTTAGTCCTGGAATCATTTAAACTGTTGATACTTGCTGATGTGGTGCAGGGGGGTTATGTGTACAATGTGCACTATTTGGATTAAATATGTAATGTGTTGATAACCCTCTATGCGCTCACAAACTGTGTGTATTGTTAGTACTTGGTGTATGTACTGGAATATTTTTCGACTTTGACAGTACACCCTTTGGCAGTCAACAATAACTGCTACTGTCTAAACATTAAACAGAAAAATATACAATACAATATCTACAGATGATTGGATGGTAGGAGGAGAGGTGTAGGTGGGAAATGTATGACCTAGTGGGATAGTAAAAGCATGTATGTATGAATTCATGTCTGAGTGGCATGTATCATCGTGCCGTATATGTTCTAGATAAGCTTCGAGGTATTGCGAAGTATACATTAAATCCTTCTTATCCCGTATTAAGGGTCTGTAAGTGGGCCAACAAACACTACCGAGCTCTTTTCGGCTTCTTGTTCCAACACATGGGGTGCACATTTAGTTGATGATACATGGAGGGGGAACATATGTGAGTGCTAGTATATGTGGATATCACCTGTCGACTATGTGTGTCACTAACTGAAGGTTGTAGAGATGAAGATAAGACACATATCTAAAATACATTCACATAACATTTTCGTAATCATTCTTGGGTGTAGTCGATGTCTTTTCCGGATCGGTGTATCTGGGCCAAGGGGGAGACAAAGGAAAAGCGGGTGAAAGAAACGGGCCATGGAATTCATTTGCAATCCTTATCATAACATTGTCTCTATGGATGGGTCGTAAATTAAATCTGCTGCTGTAACAATGCCCCCGCTCCTTAAACTCATCAATTGTGTGCCGTGCTTGCGCCGTGTTAAAATTCGAACACACCTAAATATCAAGCCAATAATTATGACGACTCCCAGGATACAAAGGAGAAACTTTCCTACACTCATAATAATATTTTGAGCCCATTCTCCTAAACCTGAGAACCAATTGCGTGGGTTCAACCATGAGACCCAGCCGGTCAGTTCATTACTCACAGCAGTCAGGGTAAGGTTGTGTCTTCTTCGGTACTCCCACTTCAACTGCAAGATATCGTCCATCTTTTGATCGATGATCTCGGTTGGGTCATCAGTGCTGTTTGTAATATATGTGCAGCACTTCACACCATATTGAGTTGCCAAAGTGACACAGTACCCACCCGTCACAGCTGTGATATAATTAAGGACCATCCTGTGCTGGATCAGTTCCATTTTGTAAGCTTGCAACTCCCTACCCGTATAACTGAAGGTGTCATCATACATCTCAGTGATATTATCTATCAAGTTCGCTAGCGCATGGATATACCTATAATTTATCATTCCTCTGGCAGTACGGGTGATGTCTAACGCAAGTAGGAATTGAATCCCGGTGGATTCATGGATCAAATCAGAGGCTACGTGCTCTGTCCTATCTATGAGGTGTCTCTTGACGATGTGTTCATAATGAGTATGAGTATAAGGAGCCTGAGCACTGCGGTGAACGTCTTTCATCTTATGATGGGTTATGGTCATGACTTCTGGCAACACTCTTTCAACATAACACAATCCCTCTGAGTTTGGGGCAAGCCACTTATACGCCTTCCTCCCACATATGAAATAGGCATCATCGGGGAGAACATATGGGACAGAATATGACATTACCATATTACAAACTTTCCAAGTGAAAAACCCCATCCCTAACTCTCCCATCTGCTCAGTACAAATATCAGGCTGTATGATATGAGCACAGTACCCTGGTGATACTTCTTCAACCCGCATGGTCTTGCTTCCTTGAGTATACCTATACCGAAAATACCTTCCACTGTTGGCTATTTGGCGTACAAGTTCAGAGTCTACGGGTATCCTATCAGCTCTGTGCGAAAATGCCATGGTTTGATTATTCCACGTCACCTCCCAATTTCCTGGTTTTCGGGAATTGGAAATGTTGAAACACACTAAGGATCGATCTACATGATACTGGTGGAGCTTCTAACTAGGGGTCCTAGAAATTTTAAATTTCTTGTCCACCGGTCTCCCACCTCATAATTCGGGTACCTCATCTATTGCTAAAGGGTACAGTACTAATCCTGACTTGCTCTGACCTTGAGGTACTTGTGAGCACACCCAGCATTCTGTTTGGTTTAAAACCTTACCCACTAGTGAGTGGTAATCACTCAATGGATGACGGTCCATGTTGATATTAAGGCTGGACTGACATCTCTGGATGCACCCATCCTCAACTATGTTCTCACAATTCTTACAAATGCAATTTTCCTCAGCCAATAACCCTTCACAGTGCCTCCTAGTTCCCTGACTACCAGATCGTTTTCTGATACTCGCCTTTGCTCGAGTGATGTGTTGCTCTTGGAATTCTACAAATCTGTCCTTTCCATCAGAACCCATTCCAGATCTTTTCTCGACCTCTCTGGTACTCTCACCGAAACAGACTGTTCTGGTCAACAACAGGATTAACAGGAAAACCCGGAACGCAGTCTCTTGGGGTAAGTCCATCTTGTTAAGGGAAGAGAAAGGAAACAAGAAGGGGGAGGAAAAGGGAAGGAAAGAAGGAGGGTAGTGGGAGATGGAGAAAATAATAAAAAAGAAAAACTGGTGCGACAACCGCCTCTTGGTCTTGTTGTTCTCTGCGCTCAGGTGCCGTGACAACAGTCCTGCCTCTCAACCTTCCCGGAACAGACACTCCAGTGATATGATGTTCTCTACACTCTGCTCTTTGTCACGGGTTCTCTCTGGGATAGCGACCTTCTTACAGTGGGACGAGTGGACCCAAGTCTCTCTTTTGGCAACCTTTAATGCTGTCGTGCTGGTTAGTAAGACTTGGTACGGTCCTTCCCACCTGTCAATGAGGCAACCTGAGCGTAGAAAATTTCGAATCATTACATAATCCCCAGGTTCAATGTCATGACAATTACTGTTCGGTAGGTCAGGATTCACCAGCTTTAGATTTTGTTTTGATTCCTCAGCTGCTGGCTCATCTTAACCACATATTTTACAGTCACTTCGTTATTGCATTTCAAATCATCCTGGGGGTCTATCATTACATGGGGTTGTCGACCAAAAAGAATCTCAAAGGGTGATAGGTTAAGTGGGGACCTGGGAGTGGTTCTGATGCTGTACAATACTAGTGGCAAAGCTTCTGGCCACAACAATCCAGTATCAGCCATCACTTTGCTCAACTTGTTCTTAATAGTGCTGTTTAATCTCTCCACCTTCGCACTCGCCTGTGGGCGGTACGGAGTATGCAGCTTGCTATTAATTCCCATCAGTTTGCACATAACCTGAAAGACTTCACCTGTAAAATGGGTACCCCTATCGCTTTCAATTATTCTAGCGATACCATATTTGCACACAAATTCCTGCACAATTTTCTTTGCAGTGAACGTAGCAGTATTTGTGGCAGCAGGGAACGCTTCTACCCAATTGGAAAACACATCAATACAGACTAACACATATTTTAAATTCCTGCAGGGTGGTAACTGTATGAAATCAATCTGTATTACCTGAAAAAGGCCGTCTGTCGGCGGGATATGGGATGGTTCTGTTGGTATTGACTTTCCAATATTCATCCTCAAGCAAATTAGACATGTCATTGCTCTCTTACCTGCATGAGAAGAGAATCCTGGCGCACACCAGTAGGCTCTCACCAGCTTACACATACCCTCTTTACCCAGATGAGTCAGACCGTGTGCCGCCTCAGCTAAGCTTGGAAGATATGCTCTGGGGGTCACTGGCTTACCCTGTCCACCTGTCCAGAGTCCTGAGGACTCCTGGCCATATCCCTTTGACCTCCAGACCGCCTTTTCCTGTGGGGAACACAAATTTTGCATTTCACTTAATTTTTGTGTGTTGATGGTGTTAAATATCATATATGATGTGATATCTGTTTGTATGGGGGTGCTGGCTGCTGATTAAGCAGCTTCGTCTGCCCGGCTGTTACCAAGTGACACTGGGTCTTGACTGTAAGTGTGGGCTTTGCACTTGATAACAGCCACTCTGTCTGGTTCTTGTATCACTGTTAGAACCCTTTATATATGGGATGCATGCGCTACAGCTGTGCCAGCTGCCATCATGAAATTTCTGAGGCGCCATAGGGCCCTGAAATCATGCACTACTCCAAAGGCATACCTAGAATCTGTGTATATATTGGCTGACTTACCCTTGGCCAATTCAGATGCTCTGGTTAGGGTGACCAGCTCGGCAACTTGTGCTGAGTGTGGTGGGCCCAGGGGCTCAGCTTCTATGATTCCTCTGTCATCTACGACTGCGTATCCAGTACACAGGTCTCCCGAGTCCGTCTGTCTGTGGCAACTACCGTCAGTGTAAAAGGTAAAATCTACGCCTTCCAGTGGGTTGTCACTAATGTCGGGTCTTGCAGTGAAAGTCTGGTTCAGATATTCCATACAATCATGTGTGTCAGTGTCTGTACTAAATCCTCCTTCACCATCATTCTCATCCTCCACCCTGTGTGCCTGTCCAGTTTTGGCAGTACCCACACATTCCAAGAAAAGTGCGGATCTGTTGCTGGGTTTGTGGCAGAGTCATGTCGCGAATCGCCTGTATTCTATCAGCGGTAAGGTGTCTAAGGCCTTGCGTCAAGCAATGTCCCAAATATTTTACCCTGGTCTGGCACAACTGCAACTTATCCTTAGAAACCTTGTGTCCCGTATTAGAAAGGTGAAACAGAAGCTGTTTCGTGTCTTTCAAGGACGATTCGAGTGAATCAGAACACAGCAGTAAGTCATCTACGTACTGTATTAATACTGATCCGCTCTCAGGTTGAAAGGATTGTAAACAGTCATGCAAAGCCTGGGAGAAAATACTTGGGCTGTCAATGAAACCTTGGGGTAGGCGAGTCCAGGTGTACTGTACTCCCCTGTATGTGAATGCAAACAGGTATTGGCTGTCAGGGTGCAGAGGGACAGAAAAGAAAGCAGAATAGAGGTCAATGACAGTGAAAAATTTTGCAGTAGGGGGAATTTGCATGAGGATGACAGCTGGATTCGGCACTACAGGGAATTGGCTCTCAACTATTTTGTTTATCCCTCTTAGATCCTGCACTAGCCTGAAACCCCTCCCCCCACTCTTTTTCACAGGGAAGATGGGACTATTGGCGGTGCTGGACGTCCTAACTAGGATGCCCTGTTGTAGCAAGCGCTCTATGACTGGGTACACTCCTAATTCCACTTCTGGCTTCAGAGGATACTGAGGGATTTTTGGAGCTATCCTACCATCTTTTACTTGCACTACTACAGGAGCTACATTCGCCATCAATCCAGTGTCCAGAGGGATTCCGGTATCTTGGAGAACATTGCCTCTACCTTGGATGGACACTTGTCTATAACAGCAGAGTGTGACATTAACCTTTGTGGGGTGTCTAACATATCCTGCACTTCCTGAACGTGATTCTCGGGTATATCCAAGAAGACACCCTCAGGAGTACAATATATGACACACCTCATTTTACACAATAAATCTCTCCCAAGTAGATTAGTCGGAGCCGATGCAGCCAGCAAAAAGGAATGCTTGGTCTGCAAAGACCCTATCGTAATCTCCGCTGGTCTACTTAAAGGGTAGTGTTGCACTATTCCTGTTACTCCCATTGCTGAAATTGTTTTCCCCGTGGTTTTAATACCTACCATTGAATTTAACACTGACCTGGCTGCCCCTATATCTACAAGGAAAGGTAATGATCTACCAGCTACATCAACTGTGACCTCGGGTTCACTACCAAGGCTAGCAATCAAATTCACTGGCTGCAGACTACAGGTGTGGCCCAGCCCCTATTGTATATTGTGACCCTCCCGCAGCACGCTGGCAGCTACAATATGTGAGGGGGGTAACTGAGAATTTTTGGAGGCCTGCCAGTCCCTCCTAGGTGGATACCTCCTTGTTTCCCCTGCGTGTGGCTCATAATTTTTACTTTGTGATCCCTGATCCCAATTACGTGTATCATAATGTGGTTCATATCCTGGTCTAGGGGGTCGGTATACCTTATGTGTGTCCTTATACCTACAATTCCGTGCAAAATATCCTTCCTTCTTACAGTTATAGCATACCACTTCACATAACTTACCATCAGGGGTCTGGGGTTTTGGCTGATGCGGCTTCGTTGTGAGAGCATTTATACTTACTGTCATCAGCTTATCCCCCTGAGACTCCCTGTGCTTAATGATGTTCCGATCGTGCTCAATAGCGAACTCTCTTAATGCAGCCACCGAGATACCTCTCCAGTTAGGTAGAGTGGTTTGTACCCTTGTTCTCAATGTTTCTTTTAATCCGTCCATTAATACTGACACAGCTACCTCCCTGTGATGTACACTGTCCTAATGTCCTCGACCCCAGTGTATCTAGCCATTTCCTGCAGTGTTCGGTGGAAATATTCAGATGCCGTTTCACCTTCTTTTTGTCTTATGGAAAAGATTTTATTCCATTTGACAACAGTAGGGAAATATACTCCTAATTGCAGATTGATCTGTCGTACATTCTCCTGAGTGTACTCATCAGTGAGAGGTGCTTCTGCATCTAGTTTACAATCAGTAATGAATTTCGCGGGGTCAATATTGGAAGGTAAACATACTCGTAGCACTGTTCGCCAATCTTTGTTTGTGGGTTCGGTGGCGTTACCTAATTCTTTAATAAACCTCTGGCATGCGACTAGATCCTTTCTGGGATCGGGAAATTCAGACATAATTGTCCTCAATTCGGTCCGGGACCAGGGACAATGCATAGCAATGTTCCTGATGGGAGTGATTCCCTGAGCGTCAGTCTTCCCATTGGGGACTGCGATCACCCTGACAGAATTTAATTCAATTACATCATTTTGAGTTGACGCCACAATCTGAGGTGCTATTGTCTCTGCATAATGTATGGTACCGTACTTACCTGTGGACACGACCTCACCTATCCCTCTGCTAGGGCCTTTACTACTGATCTTACTGGTTGGGCCGTGCCCACCTGAGTGTTCTGTATGGTGGCTGCTAGAGAGAGTGCCGATATCGTGCTGGGCTCATCTTCTTGCTCGCAGTCCTGAGGAAAGTTTAAAATGGGATACAACTTGCACGGGTTAGCATTAGTACATTTATCAACTATACTCTTATCAGATACCAGTATGCCATTGTCTGTAGCCACTTTCTCCCCTACAATATACGGTAGTGGTGCGGTTGCCATCATTTTCCTGCTAGGTTTGGAACCTGCTGCGTGAGCTAGTTCCCTCTGCATATCGCCCTCTTGCTGCCATAAATTTAAGCAGTTTGTGTGTCTGACCCTTTGCTTTCGGGATTTTATCAGACATATCCTAACCCTTAAATTCTGCAATACCTCTGGTTCAAAACTGCCTACCTTAGGGAATGGTTCCCTATCTTCCGCAGTAATACGTTCCCATTCATTGCACAAAATTTCTGCGTGTGGTCCATGCTTCTCACACATTATGAACCTCGCTGACCCTTTGGGTCGCGGTATGTCAACCTGAACCCTGGTTGCACGTCCCTTACTTGAGCAACTGGCCCCCGTATTTTGCAGGTATTGCCGTCCCGGCTAATCCTACAAAAAAAACAAAATACTCAATATAAGGCAACGGTGAAAGTTCTCCGAGTGCTTTCACCCACTCACGCCACCGTTGGCCAATACTACCATACACTGTTGATAGCGCAGGCAATGTACCCAACCTAGGGCCCCTACGTAACCTCTATTTACTGGAAGTATCTGGGAGTGACTTACCCTTTCCAGTAAATATTGGTTGTTAGAGATTTCCTGAGAGAGACCAGCGAAACCTCCCTTAACCTTTATTATACACAAATCACGCTTGCGTATGCTATATCCAGCGCTAATGATCCTGCGATTTTACGCAAAGCTCGTAAAAAGGGTATCATGTTGCGCTAAGTATTGCACCCACGAACGCGCGGTTCAATCGCACAGCGTATAGGTAACTGTTACTTATCTGCCGTACGACCAATGGAATCGATTTTTCAGGCTGCGAAACCTCAGCCGGAGCGTATCAATCAAAAACTAAATGGGTTTCTTTGCTAACCCCCTGGGCTGCGGTACTCTAAAACCTTGCTGACCTTTGGTCTGCGGTACTCTAAACATTCGCTGACCTTCTGGCCTGTGGTACTCTGCTACCTTGCTCCTTTGTACTTCAATTTATATTAACATGAGTCAGCTGCCTCACGCCACCGAGCCTCCACTCACTCGGTGTTCCACCTCTACGGGATCCCGAATTCCCTGGGTCCACAAAACCTTTATTATGTTTGCTCACTCACGCTCGTTCACTCAAATACACTTTGGTTTTTCTGTACAGAAAATTAACTTTCATTCAGATAAACAGCTTTAGTACCAGAGGTAATACAGTAAAAGAAAGGGTTTTATTTAAACTAAATCTTGGAAACTGAGCAATTTGTGCTATTGTCGCGTGGCTACCGTCCCGCGCCTAAACTAAACAATGCTATTGTGTAATTTGTACTTAGCGGCCGTACCCTTACGCAAGTTACGTAAACACGCAACCGTGCGTATGTCTTTACGTTGCGTACGCAGTCCCGTACTTTGTCCGAGACACGTGTACAAAGACCGTACGTCCGCAATAGTACATATCCCACACTTCTATAAATGTAAGCGATATTACCTATAATCGTTTACTTCACACAACAAAGTTTCTTTCTGTATAAACCTGTTTAACTAGGCCAGATTGTATTTGTGTTTTACGTTTACTTCCTTAATATTTATTCTATATTTTAACTAAATAGCAACAAATTTCTCAGCACAGGTCAAAATGAATCTAATAATCAATACTTATGGCAACAATGCGAGCAGGTATACAAAGTACAGGTGTATGCTTGTGTTGTGTGCGCATTTGGCACCAAATAGAAATTCACAGACTTTTAAAATAGCTTTGCGTATTTACCTTACGGATCCCACCAGCATCCCTACAAACCATGCAGAGCAGACGCCATCTAATCAGCAATAAGATAGGGTTTCCAGTGTATCCACCAACCAGGAGCAGGCTTACGTGGGATACCTGTCCGCCCTTTGCTGATAGATAAAGTCTGCTTTAACCTGCTAGGCTGCGGGTATGAGGAAAAACCGGACGATGTCCCCAATTGATAATGTCGATATTATCTTAAACCATATAGCTATACTTCTAAATACACTTTACCATGGAGCCGCTGCGGCCGCTAGACCTAATACACACGCTAAGTACTTTGTACGCTATTTGCGTACAGAGTCCCGTACCTTGTCCGGACTTAGCGTACAAACGCCGCGCTGGGGGTACAAAGTGCACACAGCGCGCACACACTCTTGATATACTTTAAACCTTATTAGTAATGCAATGCTATGATATTATTACACTCTAAATCTTATGCAGCAAAGTACTGCAATGATGTTACACCTTAAACCTTATGCAGCGCTGACGGTACAAAGTACCCGCAGCGCGTACACACCTTATCAATACACTCTTAAACCTTATACAGTTAGGTAATGTAATATGCTTTAAACCCTAGCAAGGAAAAGAGGACACAACACCGATGTGTAGTTAAACACTGGGCTCCGACACCTCAGCGTATATATCTGGAAGGGGATAACAATACAATTTATACACTACAATATACAACAGAGTAAATGGCTACAGTCAATGTACATACGTGAGAATATTCGCTTGTGCAACCTGGTCCAGTCCTCCGCTAATCAGGTAGATAGCGTTAAGAGTCTTCTCCCTGGCCAGGCAGCAACAGGCTTTTTATACATTACTTCCAAAAGCAATACAATGGATACTGTAATCCCTTTGTCCATTGGACACAGAGATGCATCTTTACATTACAGGAGAGGTCATAGGTTGATTTGAAAAGGTGGGCGATGTCTTTCTCAACTGCTCTTGTGGGTGGTCTCCTCTGGATTCCCGCTGCATACATAATATACAGTAAATACAGTTTATATCTATATTCTACTTCTGCACATAACTATACGCAGGAACATGCGATCTTCCTCTAACCAACACCGGAATGTTACCCTTAAAATACCCTACAGCTGGATACTAGACATCACCTTATAACCTTAGTCTGTCCCTTCCTATCATGCAAAGGTGAATCCCTTAGTCCTGGAATCATTTAAACTGTTGATACTTGCTGATGTGGTGCAGGGGGGCTATGTGTACAATGTGCACTATTTGGATTAAATATGTAATGTGTTGATAACCCTCTATGCGCTCACAAACTCCGCCGTAAATACCCATACCACGCGCAGGACCGCGGGAGCGACCATACGCAAATTGCGGATATGTGTACGCACAGCGGAACAAGTGCACGCACAACGGGCATGTGTGTGTTGTTAGTACTTGGTGTATGTACTGGAATATTTTTCGACTTTGACACAGCCAATATTTACCCTGTACAGAAACAATATAACCCACTCAAATATAGCCACACCTGCACCTCACATGGGGGGTCATTCCGAATTGATCGCTTGCTAGCAGTTTTTAGCAGCCGTGCAAACGCATTGTCGTCGCCCACCGTGGAGTGTATTTCTCTTTGCAGGAGTGCGAACGCCTGTGCAGCAGAGCGCCTGCAAAAACATTTTGTGCAAAACAAGACCAGCCCTGGACTTACTCTTTTGTGTGCGTCAGTGACGTGCGGTGGGGGTGAGGCAGAGCCTTTCCTGTCATACTTATGTTTAAACCAGAGTTTTGACTGAATAAAATATATGAAAAATACTGATAATTTATTTGAAATATCTTCTTTGCATTTTTCTAATAATTTTTATAGCCCAAACTCTGGAGTAAAAAGTCTATGGCAGGTGAGGACCTTTCCACACATCTCTAATCAAAACTCACCAGATTTCCAGGAGTTTATAATGCTGCACATGTGTATAATGCCCAGATGTACCCTTTGGCTCATATATTGCATGTAAATCTGGCTCTGGGGTTAGCCAGTGCCTCCTGAGCAATTTAGCTCACCACACGTCCCTAGTGTGCGTTCATTCTAACGTAGGAGGGTTGGCTTTTGACTTCACACACCTGCCCAGCGTTTGCTCAGCCATGCCTGCATTTTCCCCAGCACGCCTGCGTTTTTCCAAACTCTCCCTGAAAATGGTCAGTTGACACCCAGAAACGCCCCCTTCCTGTCAATCTTCTTGCGCTGTGTCATGCGACTTAAAGCTTTGCTAGGACCTGTGCAAAACCACAAAGGTCTTTGTACCCGTTCGTTGCGCGTGTGCATTGCAGTGCATACGCATGCGCAGAAATGACGATTTTTAGCATTAGAACAACGGCAGCTAGCGATCAACTCGGAATGACCCCCACGGTTTTGCCCAACTGCTGCTGCGATCAACTCTGAATTACCCCCACTATCTCTTCTTATACTCAGTCCCACTGGATTACCTAGATTTAAAGGGTTATTGCAATTTTTATCACATTCACTCTGCAGTATACCTATAATGAGTTATAATATGCAATACACTATCTGGGAAGTGAAACAATCAGTATGGCTTCTGCAAACTGTGTCAATAGTATCGAGCTCACAGTACAATGTCTATTACAGTTTATCTGAGTACTCTCCTCACCTCGTTGGTGCACATTGAAAGGATCCCTTTATGTTGCAGAACGGACTGGGTTATGTTCTTGTTAAAAGAATTTGGTGTCTCTCTACCACAATTCCCAGCTATTTGTATCCAAAGGGTTAAATGTCATTAATGAAGCTTGCTCAACTTCCTTACTGATGCAGATCCAGGGAAATTATAAAAGTTATTACTTTTTAACAGTAATCTGTTGCAGAACTTTGGGCTATAATAGTCTTAGGGATTCGGTCGCCAGGTCGACATTCATTAAGTCGACATGCAGTAGTTTGACAGAGTTGCTAGGTCGACATGGTCTATAGGTGGACATGTGCTAGGTCGACATGAAAAAAGGTCGACATAAGTTTTTCACCATTTTTTCCATTGTTCTTTAGAGCTGCACATAGATACACCGCAGCTCCTTCCTCTGTCTCTCCACCTCAGACACCTCTCCAATGGTTATTCGGAGCCCCTATTTATACACTGCCTTGGGGTCCCTGGATGTTTCCCGCCAGACGGCCCCTGCACGTGCTGGCTCACTTCAATCACCCCATATCAGCAAACCCCTTTTTATGAGAGTATGGGATAGTTCCCATGTCCAGCATGCATGCAGTTCTAACATGTTCCAACTACCCTCTGTGAGGGGAAATATATGTCTCTTATAACCACTCTCTGCACTCATACCTCTATGAAGGATTCTTATGCATTATAAACTTTTGCAATTTGAACTATTTATACATAAACATCAATATTCTCAATGTATCACCCATGCAGAAGTTGACCAGGATGTCACACAAAGACTGTGGTGTCTGTGTAGGTGCTCATTCATTCAAACAGACATGGGGGGAATGTAATAGGGTGTGAGAAAGAATCATTTACATGGGAAAATGAACCTAGTCTTGCCATGTAAATGATTGCCATTTTTTAAAAAGAGGAGAAATCTCCCAAAATCTCTCTCACTTTCTGATTCTCACACCTATTACATCCCCCCACCCTGGAGACCAGGAGCGGAGATCAGCATGCTACTTCAACTTTACTTAACTGCAAACGAACAAAAGCAACAAGCTGCAAAATAGCACTGCACAACAAAACAGTGGTGAGACATGATGCTGCAAGCATGAAACAGAAATGTAAAGCCATGTGACTCTAGCAAAGCCAGATTACCATGGTGTACAGATGTTTCCTCTCTCATTTTAAACACTATTCACGGCAACTGTGACTGGTTTGCTGTGAATAGTGCACATGTAAATGTTTGTGGGTACTTGACTATGCAAGAGCCCACACTTCCATGCGAGGTGCATATGCATGCTGACAATATTCACAACAGGGTGTGGGAATTCGCAGTCGCAATCCAAATGCACACGGCAAGCAACTTCATATAGGATAAGTCAGGACACATCTGTACATCCAAGTGTATGAATGTGAAACAACTGAGGCACCCACTTCAACTTCCATACACGCTGTAATGCCAACTGTTCATCTTTAGATGCCACCATCAGATGCACCATTGAAACTTGCATCAGCCCTATGGCAGGAGATTTTCCATCTGTGTATGGCCTCCAAACCAAACTATTGCCTGAGTACAAAAACACTTTAGTGACATGCCCACAACACTTGCATAGCACGCCCATAAGACGGACAATCTCCGTGCTTCTGCTTAGCCACCTCCCAGTCACAGCTCAGGGAATACATTTAAAAAAAAACACTTCTGTGTGCATTTGTTTAAAATTGCAACTGCAATTCTCTACGAACACAATCCCAAATACAGCGGGACAGTCCTGCTAATTGGACACTGTCCCGCTGTCCCTCCCGTGGGTCACAGTGTCCCACGGTCAGGGTGGTGTCCCACTGGGCACACCCCTAAATGACAAAAGTGTGGATTGTGGCACTAGGCCCAGCCTCTCCACTTGAGGCCCCATCCCCTTTCCAGTTGTGGCCT
The DNA here is from genome assembly GCF_028390025.1 of Pseudophryne corroboree. Classification (NCBI taxonomy): domain Eukaryota; kingdom Metazoa; phylum Chordata; class Amphibia; order Anura; family Myobatrachidae; genus Pseudophryne; species Pseudophryne corroboree. Next base: position 426,936,557 of record NC_086448.1, read on the forward strand.
CGACTCCACCGCAGCTTGTCCCGAACACCCACCATCAAAACTTGGGAGGTATGCAGAGGCAAAGAAGCGTTTAACTCGATTAACATCGGCCATGGATACTACTCAGAATTAGGTCCTAAGTGTGGCTGCTTCTTATTTCAGACATTGACAGAATGGACACATAAGACAAAATTTCCAAAGGATGAGGATAAATTATGTATTGGTACCGGTTCACAGAACTACTATTAAGGCATATTTGACCTTGGATACTGTGGCTTCATAATGTATATACAGTACAATATAGTGGTGAAAAATGGAGATACTTATATATTTGCCATTATTAATAGTTTGCCCTTTACTAAAATTATCTTCCCTGATTGTATACACCAATTATTTCAGTCTTCAGTTGTTGTATTATATAACAGTGTGAAAAAAAAAAATCCTATGTTCTCATTGTCACTGAACAATTGGGAAAGCATCAGCCTGCTTAATAGAGGCGATAAAATAAACATGGATTAATCCTTTTATTACTTGGGTAAATAAATGAAGCTGTAATTCACATACAGTTTGCCTTGAGCTTTCTCTGTGCATTTTATGCCTATCTGTCGGCAGTAATACCATGTAAATGAGCCACTGAGCTTTTCGAGCTGCATCCCTCTAATCTTCTGCCATATGTTTAATCAGTCTACACACACAGACCAATATCTATTTTCATCTTGCAAGATACAATCTTTTAAGGAATTAAGAGGTTTTTCAGCAACTCTGTAGTAGACTGATGCTTGCCTGTGATCTAAGGCTTTAGGGATTTCTTATTGCGCATCAGTGTTTGGATCGAAGAACGGAGTTCTAGCTACTGTATTTTTAATCCTCTCCAGGTCCATGTTAGGGGTTTCTGTTATTTAGTAAGAACTGAGGTCTTTGATTAAGTGAACCTCTGAAGTCATCCTACAGTTGTGGTTTAACAACTGGATAAGTCAAACATATTTGACTTTGCTGCGCTGTCAGCTTCTAATTAACTTCTCATAAGTATCACTGTTATACCAGAAAGTACAGAAAGAACTAACATTGGTCACAATAATGTATTTTTCTTCATTGCTATAGATCATTTGCAAAACATGCGTTAATGCCATTTAGGGGGTTGATCCTATTATCCACGAAGAATACGATGTACCGTCGCCACTGCGCTTTAGCATTGGCGACGGCACCCAATCTTGCACTCTTCGTGGGCTGCTTTCGGGCTGAATTTGCACCACAGGGCTAAGAGCACTTTGTTCGAATTCGGCCACCATAAAGTGTGCCCGCTGCCACGATGATTCACACGTGCAAAATAATCGCGGCTAATAGGATTGACCCCGTAGTGTATCTTATGAATGCACTAAATGGCACTATATTCAATTTTTAATATTAAGGCCAACATGTCAGTGTTTGCAGGGTGCAACATTTTTCTTCTTCTGGGAATACATCATGTATAAGGGGTACTACTGTGTGGTGTAATGTGAATTGGTACTATTCTGTGGCCACGCCCCTTTCCCATGAAGCCACACTGCTATATTTTGCTGTACGTACTGTCCCTGTTTTAAAATGGGATGGGGTGCTCCAAAAGAAACATTCACCCTGGACGCCACAAGGTCTAGAACCAGCCCTGTCTGTATTATGTCATCCCACTGGTGTATATATAATGGCTGCAGGGTGTGTGGTACACAAAGACCCCTGCACCCTGAAATGTATTTGCAAATAATGGTGTTCGTGCAGTAAAGACTCTAGTACTGTGTCAGCTCCTTTTCTGTCTTATGTGTATTATGCTCCATTTTCTGAAAGTATCACACGAAATGTGTCACTGGCAAAAGAAGTGACATGTTGCACCAACCAATTGTCTTAGCAGAACAGTAGCAAAAAAGTAGGCAACTGGATGATGTTCCAGTACAAAGTGTACTGCTGTATTGCTGTTACCTACACATATTTTGTGAAAAATGGCATACTATTATAATACAGTAAGAAATATATATAAACCTGAGATGTGCATCAACCTACACATTTTTCTTTTGGCTCTAATTCATCATTGGTTTTGCCAAAACCGCCCTCTCATGTTTTGGTTTTGGATCTATATTTTTTTATACTAAAAACTATTTATTTAGTTTCTTATATAGCGCAGCATAATACATTGCACTTTACAATTGGAATCTACAGTGATAAGACAAACTGGGTAATAACAGACAGACATAGAGGTAGCAAGGAAGACATAGAGGTAGCAAGGCCCTGCTTGCAAACGTACAATCAAAAAACATAAAATTTGGGCCTGCTTTTGTTTTCACAGTATTATTAACCTCAATAATATTAATTTCCAGTCATTCCCAGTCAATTTTGACCACCTCACACCTCATAATATTGTTGTCACCAATATTGGCCAAAGATTGCAGGGACCTGGCTAGTTCGCTAAGCGACAGAGCAGTGGCACAAAAACACAACAGTTTATAGCTGTATCTATGAAACAATGCCACACAGCAGCAGCATAAAAGAGGTGCAAGATGGAATTGTCCTTAGCCCCCCTCCCCCTCCCACCGCTACCCTTATGTTGGGTATTATAAAGGGCATGCACAGTTTAACAAACCAAGCACTTCAGTGACAGGACTGTTACTTTTGTGGCAGAGGTGCTTGATTTTTTTACCACCCCAAATCATTTTTGGAAGGACTATCTCCAATCACTAATGAGGAGGGAGTTGATGAGACTGTTAATCACAAATTATTATAATTTAGTAAAATAAATGTCATGAATTCACTACAAATGAGGAGGTGCCTAGATGCTTATCATTCCTACCTCCTCTATTAGTTTTGGCCTCACAAGTGAAGCAGATACCATCACAAACATTGTCAGGATTTGGCTAAAAATTATTCCACAGTAATGGCTTTTGGTCTTATGCCCAGGCATCATAATGGCTTTCTTTTATCATGGGAAAGAACTGCTGGTCTAGAACCGGCCCTGTCTGTATTATGTCATCCCACTGTCATATATACAGTATAATGGCTGCAGGGTGCATGATACACAAAGACCCCTGCCCCTGAGAGGTATTTGCAAATATGGTGCTCGTGCAGTAAAGACTCTAGTACTGTGTCAGTTCCTTTTCTGTCTTATGTGTATGCTCCATTTTCAGAAAATATCACATGAAATGTGTCACTAACAAACGGAGTGACATGTTGCACCACTCAATTGTCTTAGCAGAATAGTGGCAAAAAAGTAGGCAACTGGATGGTGTTCCAGTGGTTGACTTACACAAATAACAGCATCCATATCCTCATCAGCATCCGATATCTCCTTCATGCTGTTCCACTTCCACACTAGCATCCTCAATTTCTATTATGTCATCAGTGCAGCATGGCACCTATCGAGCTCTACTAAACACACAAGTTGTTAAAAAAATAAAAAACAACTTTTTTTTTCCCACATATGAAAACTCATACTGCATAGTCACAGTGCTTAAATTTATGAACACAGTACAGCACAACACCTATTGAGCTTTATTGGACACACAAGTTGTGCAAAAAATATTCAAAAATAAAAACTTTTACAAATATTTTTTTACAATTGACAATTCAAACTGCAGACATATACTGTACTAGAGTATTTTTTTATGAAATGGGTCTGTCTCTTTTTTATTACTGAATTGTTTTAACACATATTATTATTGATTGGCTCAATTGAACACCCAGGTGCCAATCAGCCACCATATTGAACAAGTTATGTAAACCCCAAAGGACTAGAATTCTATACCTTTGAGAAAGCTACAGTCTAAGTGCAGTGAAACGCGTTGTCAACCACACGGTCAGGACCCTGGAGTAGAAGAGCTGAACAATTCCCTGGAAATTGCAGCTTATGCCAAGCCTGAGAGGAATCCAGAACTAAACATCTAAGGATGACTATTTACACCACAGTACATGAGGAATCAATTCAAAAGGGATCTGCTGAAGTCCCATTTCCCTCCAATGGTGAATTTGCCATTATACCTCCTACTGGACTTACATCCCCATAAAGCGAAACTATATCCTATTACAGGGGGAAAATATAGGAACAGACTCCTACAGTGAAAGATTTCATACTTCCTGACCTATCACATTGGGTAATACCATTTTAATTTCATACGAATCAACTAATGCTATTTTAATTACATTTGTTCAGTGCATGCATTTTATATGTATATTTACTTTTTTTAATTTGATAACAATGGTTGACCTTTGGATTATATTCACCCTCTGATATTATTTAATACATTGTTAAAATAGAGAGCAGCTTTCCCTTTCTGTTATTTCTGTCACAGTGCTTATATTTATGAACGCAGTGTGGCATGGCACCTATTGAGCTTTAGTGAATACAAGTTGTACAAAAAAAATAATAATATTATAGTAATGGTGGCACGCACTAGTGTGCACCAGTAATGGATTAATGATGCATCATGGGCAGTGACAAAAAAAAAACCACCAGTGTGCACTGTGCACCAAGAGTTACTGCTGCCCCTGTATTAGGACCTCTGGGCTGCACTGCAGGCATTAACAAAACAAAAAGCTGGTGTGACTAGTGTTCCTGCAACTATGACACGCATGGCCATAGGAATGAATGGGCAGCATGCCTATTCACAGCTCGGTGAAGTATGTCACACCTGCGGCTCGGCACAGCACGTGCGCCCGTGTGCCTGTGCCATAGGTAAGTTGAGTGTGGCTACATCTGTACAGTATGTATTAGGACCTCTGGGCTGTGCACAAGGTTAAATTACAGCACCAGTGTGCCACACGTATCCAAAATGCAAGTAATAATAGATGAGGTGATCCTTCTTGAACTATTTAAAACAAAAAAGAATGAATTCCTTTCTCCTTACATGATCCACCTAGCTTGATCACTACTATTAACTAGGGACATGTGGGTACACGTTAAACAGTGTCCTGACACTCCCCAGTATTAATAACTAGGGAAATGTGGGTGCTTGTCAAACAGTGTCCTGACACTCCCCAGTGTTAATAACTAGGGACATGTTGGTGTCTGTCAAACAGTGTCCTGACACTCCCCAGTGTTAATAACTAGGGAAATGTGGGTGCCTGTCACACAGTGTCCTGACACTCCCCAGTATTAATAACTAGGGAAATGTGGGTGCCTGTCACACAGTGTCCTGACACTCCCCAGTATTAATAACTAGGGAAATGTGGGTGCTTGTCAAACAGTGTCCTGACACTCCCCAGTGTTAATAACTAGGGACATGTTGGTGCCTGTCAAACAGTGTCCTGACTCTCCCCAGTGTTAATAACTAGGGAAATGTGGGTGCTTGTCAAACAGTGTCCTGACACTCCCCAGTGTTAATAACTAGGTACATGTTGGTGCCTGTCAAAGTGTCCTGACTCTCCCCAGTGTTAATAACTAGGGAAATGTGGGTGCTCGTCAAACAGTGTCCTGACACTCCCCAGTGTTAATAACTAGGGAAATGTGGGTGCCTGTCACACAGTGTCCTGACACTCCCCAGTATTAATAACTAGGGAAATGTGGGTGCCTGTCACACAGTGTCCTGACTCTCCCCAGTATTAATAACTAGGGAAATGTGGGTGCCTGTCACACAGTGTCCTGACTCTCCCCAGTATTAATAACTTGGGAAATGTGGGTGCCTGTCACACAGTGTCCTGACTCTCCCCAGTATTAATAACTAGGGAAATGTGGGTGCCTGTCACACAGTGTCCTGACACTCCACAGTATTAATAACTAGGGAAATGTGGGTTCCTGTCACACAGTGTCCTGACACTCCACAGTATTAATAACTAGGGAAATGTGGGTGCCTGTCACACAGTATCCTGACTCTCCCCAGTATTAATTACTAGGGACATTTTGGTGCCCATCAAACTGTGCCCTGAGTCTCCCGAGTCTCATGTGGGTTACCGTCAAACAATGCCCTGACTTTCCCCTCCGGTAGTCCTGTGTGAAATGGTGATCCTGTGTCAAATCACAGTTGGAATGACTTATATTAAATCTAAAACCCGTGAGGTCTGAAGCAAGGATGATGATGTTTTGCCTTTATTTGGAATCCCAAGCCACGGCTCAAATTCCATCGGACCCCGGATGTTCGGGTGAAAACCGGGCCCGCTCATCTCTAATTTAAACAATCAGGTTATACTTTTTTATACTTACAATGTGCATTAATATTCCACTATATTATGTCCTCTTTAAAGTACCATTCAAATTCGGTTGGAGTTTTTCACCTACTTTAAACTATATGTAAATATATTAATTAGTATTTTGTGATACAATAAGCTTACTATACAGTACCTTGCTGTAATACTTCAAGTTTCACATAGTACATCTAAATAGGGCACACTTTCCACAGAGCTGCAGATGAGAGCATCTCAGAGAGAAAAAAATTAATAAAAACATTTTTTTTCTTAGACACTCAGATGGTCATTCAGTTCAGCACGTGAAGCAAAGGGAAAGCAATTCCTTATCTCGTTATAACCACTATAGTCAAGCTGCTCATCATGATGTTTATCTGAGAGAAGAAGCAAGGTTCTGCTTGATAACATCCTCAAATGATTAGATGGCTACACCAGGGAATTAAGTGCTTTAGATATTAGAAGCTGATTGGACTTTGACTTTCTGTGTAGCAGTCTAAAACTCTTATCAGTCTCACCAAGCTAAGAGATTAGTGACTTTCTAATGAACCATTCACATTAAAGATAAGATACAGAACACATTTAAGGCCCGTTTTTAGAGTGTAATCATACTGTCACAAAGGTATATACAGGATTCATCATCATATCTTATTCTAAGAAATTTGGCATAGTCTTTATGCATACATAACTGTACACCAATGTCCTATAAATTGTTGTTACGTTTTCTTCTTTTGTCCTACTAAAGCATACATACAGTATACTACTTTATATCTCTAGCAAGTGGAAGAATAGTCCTGCTAAATCAATGTACTGTATGTAGTAAATTTTACCCTCAGGACAAGCACATGCCCGCAGAGCATGGTCGCTTACCTGTTGAATTTCAGTTACGCTTCCAAGTCTCTGGATATTTGTCTGGAGATACTGCAACATAAGATATATTGAACCTATTACAGTATGGAACGCATCAGCGATGCATTCGCATACTGAAGCCCCTGTGAGGGGTGCGCATGCGCAGGAGCCGCACTACACGTGCACACACAGTAAGACGCATTGGCATCTCACTTATGCGAGCGCCTCTGCCTAATTTACAGGCAGAGGCGTTTGCGGGGCGGGCAGGGGCATCGACGCAGCATTTTGTGGGCATCGATGTCGCATTGGGGGGGGTTGTCCGGACAACTGAGGCATGTTCGGACCGTTTGCGGAGTGTGATATCACATGAAGCTGCTGCAACCCAAAACATGGCGGCCCAGTGACTGCCTTCGCAGCTAGGGTTCGGCGGCAGGGGGCTACCCTAAACTTGCAAGCACTTTGCTGTTTAGTGAAGCACTCGCATTTTAGCGGGGGGAAGGACGCGGCATGCAGGGCAGCCTTGCCCTATACTGGGCTGCCCCCCAAATGTTAGTGGAAAGAGTTGTAGTTTTGCAATTTTTCGTAAAACTACATCTCATGCTGAATTAGGCCCATTGTACCTTGAGCCTTGTATAGTACTTACAACACATTGATACTTCTTTAAGTTTCCTATGTTGATGCCATATACTGTAGGTACCTTACTTACTCTTATACCAGTGTTAAAACAAACTTATTCTTTTCATAAGTAAAAAAATAAATAAAAGCAAAATAATTATTTACCTTGAATCGCTGGTGTATTTATAATGGGTGCAGTGTGTGGTGCACACAGGCCCCCAGGGTCAAGGGGGGGCCCACACTGCATATCCTGGACCCATTATTTTTGATACTTTCCCTCTGGAGTCCATCGGCGCAGCAACAGCAATCCAGAAATCACTTTTAAAATGGCTTTGTGACATTTTCCCATTGTTTCGCACATGCGCAGTAGGAAAAACACTGGGAAAATGGCCACCGCGACATTTTCCCAGTGATCTGCGCATGTGCTCTAGACTCTGGGACAGCGCAAACTGTCCATTGTTCTATTATTGATTCCATTTCGAATTAGAGATGAGTGGTTTGGATTGCCTGAAATCGGAACTGTTTTTAACTTCGTGGAACAGGCTCAGATTACACATTGAGTAAAGCATCATCCTCCCAACTTCAGATTTTGGCGAGTTTTGGATTCTATGTGTTAGGGTCTCCTGCCCTGTGCTGCCACGTCGTCATGGCAACCGGGAGACAAGTGCTAGTGGAGTAACCTGAGCGCAGCTGATACTCCGGTTCGGGTCTTTTGCTGTGCAGTGGTTATAGGCTCTGTGCACGGCAGGGGATCCGGTGCTGGTTTTTGTGCTCACAGTCTGTGAGGTCTGAGTGGGGCGTGGACAGCACCTGCTTTATAAGGCCTCTTTTCAGGGTAAGCAGATGCTGCTGAATCTTTGTTGGTTAGTCAGTTCATGAAAGTTAGCCAGTACTGTGTAGCTTTGTATTTGTTTGTTGCTTACTGCAAATAGGCCTGGGGATTTGGTATTACACTCTGCCAATCCAGACCTAGCAGTAAGACTGGAGTCAGTCGTTTAGCTTGCTGGGGTTCTGTTACCACTCTGTGAACTTAGCAAGTTTGCGGCTGTATTCTAAGACTTGCCTGTCTAATCCTGTCTCACTGTGCTAGGTGTCAGGGGTCAGTTTAGTGGCAGTAAGCTAAAACCTGTGCACTGCAAGTGAGAAATAGGATTGTGGAGACTCTCCTTGTGTCTATCATTCCATCTCTGACCAAGGAGTTTACTGCCACACCCGTTGGTAACCCTTTAGGGTTTTGCTGTTGCCCTTAGCAACAGCATTTCGGGTTCTCTATGTATTAAAACACAACATCTTGCTTTTTCCATCTGTGCAGTTCTAATACAAAGGAGATACCCAGTTCCTTAGCCTCTGGGCTTCTCTGTTCACTTTGTGTGTATTTTGTTACCCTATTACCTTCTGTGTACGTTATGTCATATTCCCCAGTTTGTCTGTGAGTCCATTTGTTTTGCATAACAGTTCAAACACCAGTACATTCCTGCAGACACTGGAGTGCATAACAGTTCTGACACCAGTACTTTCCTGCAGGCACTGGTGTGCATAACATATTCAGCAGCCTAATACTCCTGTTGAAATTTTGTGGGAATATGGAGCATACCCCTCAAAATACGTTGCAACAGGTGGTCGATCAGGTGCAGGTCCTGACTCGACAATTTAATGATTTGTCCATTAAAATGCACACCTCCCAGGCTGCTGGTGGAGCTCCCGCAGCAGCAGCACCTGCAGGGGTTAAGGAGCCGAAAGTAAATCTCCCGGATCGTTTTTCTGGAGATCGCTCGCAGTTCTTTTGTTTCAAGGAGAGCTGCAAGCTATACTTCCGGCTTAGGCCTCAGTCTTCTGGGTCGGAGATTCAGCGGGTGGGCATAGTGATTTCCTTGCTACAAGGAGACCCACAGGTCTGGGCATATGGGTTGCAGCCTGACTGTCCGTCGCTTAAAAGTGTTGATGCTTTTTTTACGGCACTGGGCATGTTGTATGATGACCCTGACAAGACGGCCTCAGCCGAGGCTCAGATTTCGATCCTTAAGCAAGGGCGAAGGCCAGTTGAGGTTTACTGTACGGAGTTTCGGAGGTTGGCCCATGATACCCAGTGGAATGACCCAGCCCTGAGACACCAGTACCGAAGAGGTCTTTCTAACCAGATAAAGGACCAACTGGTACAATATCCCTTGCCTGATAGCTTGGATCAGCTCATGCAGTTATCCATCCGGGTGGATAGACGGCTGAGAGAGCGTAGGCTTGAAAGGGAGACTGAGATTTCCTTCCTTCCCAAGGGAACCTCAGACTCTGAGGAATTTTCTGAGGAGCCTATGCAGATTGGGGCTACCCGCCTCTCCTCGCGTGAGAAGACGAGGAGGAGACAGCAGGGCTTGTGTTTGTACTGTGGGAATAAAGGTCATGTGGTAGTATCATGCCCAGAAAAGCCGGAAAACTTCAGGGCCTGAGGGTGATGGGAAATATCCTGTCAGGCCAGAAGTCAGAATTTCCCAAGAAGACTTTTATCATTCCGGTGACCTTGAAGATCCTCGGTCAAACCGTCAAGACTGAGGCCTTTGTGGACAGTGGGGCCGACGGGGTTTTTATGGACCGCCAATTCGCCCTGAAACACTCTGTTCCCTTAGTACCCTTGGCATCGGAAATTGAGATTTGTGGGTTAAACGGGGAACCATTATCCCAAGGTAAAATTACCTCTTGCACTAGCCAGATTTCTTTGTTTATTGGAGCCACACACTCTGAAAAATTGTCCTTTTATGTGACTGTCTGTACTTTTGCCCCATTGGTGTTGGGGTTACCCTGGTTAAGGGCCCACAATCCTCAATTTGACTGGGTCTCTAGGGAGATTCTTAGTTGGGGTACTGATTGTTTCAGGAGTTGCTTGAGCCTTCCAGTCAGGCTCTCGCAGCTAAGTTTGCCAGGATTGCCAGGGTGTTATGCAGATTTTGCGGACGTGTTCTCCAAAAAAGTTGCAGAGGTACTACCTCCCCATCGCCCCTATGACTGTGCCATTGATTTGTTGCCAAATGCTAAGCTTCCCAAGAGCAGGTTGTACTCCCTGTCACGTCCTGAGACTCAGGCTATGGCAGAGTACATTCAGGAGAACTTGGCTAAGGGATTTATCAGACCTTCACAGTCTCCAGTTGGGTCGGGGTTCTTCTTCGTGGGTAAAAAGGACGGTTCGTTGCGACCCTGCATCGACTTCAGGGAATTGAACCGTATCACGATTAAAAACTCATACCCACTGCCTCTCATTTCGGTCTTGTTTGACCAGCTTCGTACTGCCACCATTTTTTCTAAGATTGACCTACGCGGTGCGTACAATCTAATCCGAATAAGAGAGGGGGATGAATGGAAGACTGCCTTTAATACCCACTCAGGGCATTATGAATATTTGGTGATGCCTTTTGGACTCTGTAATGCCCCGGCAGTCTTCCAGGATTTCATGAATGATGTGCTCAGGGAATATTTGGATAGATTCTTAGTTGTATACTTAGATGACATCCTAATCTTCTCCCATTCCCTGGAGGAACATCGGAAGCATGTACGCTTAGTCCTCCAGAAACTCAGAGACCACCGGCTTGGGGCGAAGCTGGAGAAGTGCGAATTTGAAGTTCAGCAAATCGCATTTCTAGGATATATTATCTCCCCAGAAGGTTTCCAAATGGAGGGTTCCAAGGTACAGGCAGTCCTGGATTGGGTGCAGCCCACTAGTTTGAAGGCGCTTCAGCGTTTCCTGGGCTTTGCGAATTTTTATAGACGATTTATCGCTGGATTTTCGTCTATAGTGGCGCCCTTGGTGGCACTCACTAAGAAAGGGGCGGATGTTGCTCACTGGTCTTGTGAGGCTAAAGCGGCTTTTGCCCGTCTCAAAAGGGCATTTGTTTCGGCCAAGGTGCTGCGACACCCAGATCCAGAGCGTCCTTTTGTGGTGGAGGTGGATGCCTCTGAGATGGGTATTGGGGCAGTGCTTTCTCAGATGGGAGTGTCTGATAATCGCCTTCATCCCTGTGCTTACTTTTCCCGTAAATTTTCGCCTGCCGAGATGAATTATGACGTGTGTAACCGGGAATTGTTGGCTATTAAGGATGCACTCGAGGAGTGGAGACACTGGCTTGAGGGGGCTAAGTTTGTGGTCTCAATTCTCACTGACCATAAGAATCTGGCATATTTAGAGTCAGCGAAGCGTCTCAATGCCAGGCAGGCACGATGGGCTTTGTTTTTTGCTCGCTTTAATTTTTTGATAACATATCGCCCTGGGTCAAAAAACATCAAGGCTGATGCGCTCTCGCGGAGTTTTGCTCCAATCCAGGAGACCACCGAGGAGCCGTTGCCCATTGTTTCCCCATCATGTATTAAAGTGGGCATTACCCAGGACCTCTTGTCATTAGTCCTTAGAGCACAGGAGCAGGCTCCTCCAGACCTTCCGGTAGGTCTTTTGTTTGTGCCTCCTAGGTTAAGACAGCGAGTGTTCCTGGAATTCCATGCCAAGAAGTCGGCAGGTCACCCGGGTATTGCCAGAACTCGGGAGTTGCTATCTAGGGCGGTGTGGTGGCCCTCGGTGGCTAAGGATGTGGATCAGTGGGTTCGGGCATGTGACATCTGTGCCCGAAATAAGACTCCTAGAGGGGTTCCTGTTGGCCCATTACATCCACTCTCTATCCCATCTAAGCCATGGACCCACATTTCAATGGATTTTGTGGTGGACTTGCCCAAATCCTCGGGGATGACAGCCATCTGGGTTGTCGTTGACAGGTTTTCGAAGATGGCGCACTTCGTTCCACTGGTTGGGCTGCCATCAGCCAGACGCCTGTCTGAATTATTTATGCTGCATGTTGTGCGTCTCCACGGGTTGCCACTTGATGTGGTCTCTGACCGCGGATCCCAGTTTGTGGCCAAATTCTGGAGGGCATTTTGTTCCGATCTCCAGATTTCTGTCAGCTTGTCGTCAGGCTACCATCCGCAGTCTAATGGGCAGACTGAAAGGGTGAACCAGTCCTTGGAGCAGTTCCTCAGGTGTTATGTCTCCAAGTGTCAGACTGACTGGGTTGCTCATCTGTCCATGGCGGAGTTTGCCTATAACAACGCGGCTCACTCTGCTACAGGGATCTCTCCCTTCCTTTGTGTGTATGGGCATCATCCTAAGGCCAATTCTTTTGACCCCCTGGACTCCACGCCTGGTGGTTCCTCTGTGGTTTCGGTCCTTAGAGGTATTTGGCGGAAAGTGAAGAAAGCCCTTGTGTCTGTGTCATTAGTGACCAAAAGGGTTTTTGATAAGCGGAAAAGACCCTGCAGCTTCAAATTAGGAGACTTCGTCTGGTTGTCTACCAAGAATTTGAAGTTGAGACAGCCATCTCATAAGTTAGGGCCCCGGTTCATCGGCCCTTATAAGATCACCAGGGTTATCAATCCGGTGGCATTTCAGTTAGATCTGCCCCGTTCTTTGGGTATCAATAAAACATTTCATTGTTCCCTTTTAAAACGGGCGATTAGTAATCCTTCTTCCAGTGGAAGACCTTCCCCTCTTTTGATACGTGGCCAGAGGGAGTTTGTTGTTGAAAGGATTCTTGACTCCAAGGTGGTTCGGGGTCGGCTGTCATTTTTGGTGCACTGGAAGGGGTATGGCCCGGAGGAGCGGTCGTGGGTGCGCAGTTGTGATCTTCATGCCCCCAGACTGATACGCTCTTTCTTCTCGCAGTTCCCCGATAAACCCGGTGGTAGGGGTTCTTTGACCCCTCGTCAGAGGGGGGGTACTGTTAGGGTCTCCTGCCCTGTGCTGCCACGTCGTCATGGCAACCGGGAGACAAGTGCTAGTGGAGTAACCTGAGCGCAGCTGATACTCCGGTTCGGGTCTTTTGCTGTGCAGTGGTTATAGGCTCTGTGCACGGCAGGGGATCCGGTGCTGGTTTTTGTGCTCACAGTCTGTGAGGTCTGAGTGGGGCGTGGACAGCACCTGCTTTATAAGGCCTCTTTTCAGGGTAAGCAGATGCTGCTGAATCTTTGTTGGTTAGTCAGTTCATGAAAGTTAGCCAGTACTGTGTAGCTTTGTATTTGTTTGTTGCTTACTGCAAATAGGCCTGGGGATTTGGTATTACACTCTGCCAATCCAGACCTAGCAGTAAGACTGGAGTCAGTCGTTTAGCTTGCTGGGGTTCTGTTACCACTCTGTGAACTTAGCAAGTTTGCGGCTGTATTCTAAGACTTGCCTGTCTAATCCTGTCTCACTGTGCTAGGTGTCAGGGGTCAGTTTAGTGGCAGTAAGCTAAAACCTGTGCACTGCAAGTGAGAAATAGGATTGTGGAGACTCTCCTTGTGTCTATCATTCCATCTCTGACCAAGGAGTTTACTGCCACACCCGTTGGTAACCCTTTAGGGTTTTGCTGTTGCCCTTAGCAACAGCATTTCGGGTTCTCTATGTATTAAAACACAACATCTTGCTTTTTCCATCTGTGCAGTTCTAATACAAAGGAGATACCCAGTTCCTTAGCCTCTGGGCTTCTCTGTTCACTTTGTGTGTATTTTGTTACCCTATTACCTTCTGTGTACGTTATGTCATATTCCCCAGTTTGTCTGTGAGTCCATTTGTTTTGCATAACAGTTCAAACACCAGTACATTCCTGCAGACACTGGAGTGCATAACAGTTCTGACACCAGTACTTTCCTGCAGGCACTGGTGTGCATAACACTATGTAAGGACGCTGCCGCCGATATCGTGCACATTTTCACCCTGTTCAGGCATGCTGTTGTGTGCTGCACTGCACTCTACTGTATATTTGCAGAGCTGTGTGTATGGTCAGTGAATACAAAGGGCACGCTGCTGTGTGCTGCGCTGTACTCTGCTGTAAATTGGCTGAGCTGTGTGTATAGTCAGTGTATACAAGTGGCTTACTGCTGAGTGCAGTGCTGTACTCTGCTGTAAATTGGCTGAGCTGAGTTTATAGTGAGTGTATACAAGGGGCACGCTGCTGTGTGCTGCGCTGTACTCTGGTTACATTTGCTGTGCCGTGTCCATCTAAAGTGGCTGTGTATTCACAAGCAGCACTACAGTGTGTATTGTCATTATCAGTTGCGAAAAGGGTAAAAAAAAATAAAAAAAAGTTTAAAAAAGGAAAACAAAATGATTATTTTAAGTTTGCACAACTGGTGTGCACTATACCCTGTGTGTTTATTATTCATGTACATAATAACATGAAAGCCCTGGGAATTGCTGTAGTGAGAGTTGAGCTGTAAAATAAAAAATAAATCTATTCTTCTGTTGTTTGTACTGTTTGGTGTAATATACCATAGTGCATTTTGTTCAAAGCAATGTGACTCCATACAGTTTGAAATAAGCTGTGAGTTAAAAAATAAAAATAAAAAAATATATAGTTCTATTGTTAGTACTGTTTGGTTTGCTTTACCTTAGTGTGCTTTGTTCAAAGCTCTGTGACTCCATGCAGCTTGAACTGTGCTGTGAATTAAAAAAAAAAAAAAGATATAGATCTATTGTTTGTACTGTTTGGTGTGCTTTACCCTAATGCAGTGGTTGTCAAACTGTGTGCCATGGCACCCTGGAGTGTCTCATAACACTTGCAGGGGTGCCTTGGGTTGGTGGTCCAGGACCAATTCAAATTATTTATGGTCAGTGTAAAAGTCAAAACCAGTGCTGGTAGCTGCCAATTATAAAATATGTGGACAAACAGAAGCACATCTTGTCCCTCACCACACAACTGAACATAAGGAAGACATATAAACACAATATACTTAATTTAATATTTCTTTAAAAATGTATCAATAAAAATCTTTTGGTCAAGGGGTGCCGTGAAAAAAAAATACTGATACTCCAGCGTGCCGTGATTCAAAAAGTTTGGGAACCACTGCCCTAGTGTGCTTTCAAAGCCTTTTGACTGAATGCAGTTTGGAGCGAGCTGCAAGTTCAAGAAATTATATATATCTATTGTTTGTACTGTTTGGTGTACTTTAGCCTAGTGCACTTTGTTCAAAGCCCTGTGACTCCATGCAGTTTGAACCAGGTCGGCAAGTTCTATACAAAAAAAAATGTAGATCTACTGTTTGTACTGTTTGGTGTGCTTTACACTAGTGCACTTTGTTCACGTCATATATAAGCCCTGTGATTCCACGCAGTGGGCTGCAAATTGAAAACTTTATAACATTCAGTTTAGAGAAGAGCTGCTGCCACCAATCATGATGACGACACTAGTCCTTCAACATCATCTACTAAAACCGATGCTCAAGGCCATAGGTGGTCTAAGCCAGGGCATCAAAAGAATAAATAAAAAATACAGTGGTAAAGAAAATAACACCTCTAATAAAGGTAAAGTTTGATGCAGAAAAACGTAAAAATGCCAACACACAGTGGCAAGGAAAGACTCAGGCCTTGGTCTTTATTTATGAGTGGTGGTTCTGCAACTGTCAGTGAGGCATCTTGTTCTGCCTCTCATGACAATGCACAAACTTTTCACTCAGTCTAGAAGAGGTGTAAAAACATGAAAACCACTAAGACAGTAAAACAAATTGTGCGTTCAGATACTGAAATATCACAAATCCATGAGGATAGTCTAAAGGGGTAAATTTACTAAGGTAGGAGTTTTTTATAGAACTGGTGATGTTGCTCATAGCAACCAATCAGATTCTACTTAACATTTATCTAGCTGCTTCTAGAAGATAATAGATAGAATCTTATTGGTTGCTATGAGCAACATCACCAGTTCTAAAAAAAACTCCCACCTTGGTAAATTTACCCCTGAGTGTGTCCTTGACTGCTGTATGTGATCCTGACCATTCTGATACTGTACTAGCAGAGAAGTCACCTTCAACCATTTCTGCTCCTTCTTCAAATGTGGGGATGAGCAGCAAAAGTACAGCTGATGACACAGTAATTGAGGAGTATGTTTGTGTAGCTGATGCTAGTGCTAATGAGAATGATGTGGATGAGGATGTTGTTTGTGTACATCAGGCACCAATGATGCAGCTCTCAGCCATCATCATTGTCATGCCTGGGCATAGGACCAAGAAATCCAACTCTTATGTGTGGAATTATTTTTACCCAAATCCTGACAGTTGTCAAGCCATCCGTAGCATTTGTGAAATTGAATCCATAGTACAGTAAGTAGAGGTAGGAACATTCACCATCTAGGAACTTTCTCAATTTTACATAATTTGCAGCAAGCTCTTGGAAAGTTTTTGGAAAGTCAGAAATAAATAACAACAAGCAGTCCAGAATCAGCTAGCTCCCTTCTCTCATCTACATCCCAGCACCTGCAATCCCCACCTTAAGCCACAATATCCTCAGTAATGATCGGAGGTAGTTCTAAATCCAATTTGTTAAGGCTAGGTGACTCCTCCCTTATCCAGGATTCCTCAAAAGAACCCTTCAGTGCTAGATCTGCTTCTGCTGGGGATGGATCTTCGTCCCAGAAGGGGACCAAGAAGACTACCAGTAGTATTGTAAAAAATAAACAATTGACTGTGAAACAATCCTTTGCAAGGGGAACCAAGTACTGTATGACAGCTCTCATTCAGTCACACAGCGGATCACTCACACCATGACGGCTATGCCAGTGTTAGATGTGAATCCAATAACCGCTATGTATTCAGTGGGTTTTACAAAGTTAATTGAGGTCTTGTGTCCCTGGTACCGAATTCCATCTCAGCTCCATTTAACCCAAAAAACCATTCCTCGGCTGTATCAGATCATTTTAAAAAACAAAGTATTGGCCTACAAAATCACATTGTTCCTACTGTCCACTTAACCACAGAGTAGTTGACAAGCAGTAGTGGGAACACTAAAGATTACATGACTGTGCAGCCACTGGGTGGGTGAAATGCCTTCAGCAGTAGTATCTAACAAACAGAACAAGCTTATTCAGAGGTAGGCTACTCTGTGTATCACCGACTAAGAGGCAGACCGCTGACAACCTCTTCGAAAAACTAAGGGATGTCTTAGCAAAATAGCTCACCCCACTTGTACTCTCCTCATGATTTGTAATTTCTGATAATGTTACAAATATTGTGAAAGAATTACAGCTGGGTATATTTAACACATCCCATGTTTTGCTCACAATATCAATTTGGAGGTACAGTGTTTTCTGTTTTTTTTTTTTAAATGACAGGGATGTACAGGAGATGCTGTCAGTGGCCTGATAAATTTAAGGACGTTTCAGCATTCAGCCACAGCACATAGGAGATTGCAACACCTGAAAGAACAGTTCAAGTTGACCTGCCACCTCTTCAAGCAAGCCAGATGAACTTTATATGTTTTAGTGCATGGAAGAACAGCAAGTAGCTATCCACAGCCATACAACAAGCCATGACATTGGGAGAGGAGAGGGAGAATACCTTAGCCCAGTGCAGTGGAGTATACTTTCTGTCTTGCGCAAGGTTTTCAAACCATGTGAAGTAGCCACCTGTGAAGTGAGTTCAGATACATTAGGTCAGTGGTTCTCAAACTCGGTCCTCAGGACCCCACACAGTGCATGTTTTGCAGGTAACCCAGCAGGTGCACAGGTGTATTAATTACTCACTGACACATTTAAAAGGTCCACAGGTGGAGCTAATTATTTCACTTGTGATTCTGTGAGGAGACCTGCAAAACATGCACCGTGTGGGGTCCTGAGGACTGAGTTTGAGAACCTGTGCATTAGGTTATTCCCCCAATTAGGCTTTTGAAATCATCTAGAGAAATAGAAGGATATGAAAATATGATTTTGGTACTTACCAGATAAATCCTTTTCTTTGAATCCACAGGGGGCACTGGAGTACTCTTGGGATATGGACGGGCGTTAGCCGGGATAGGCACATTTCAATATTTAAATTAGTAACTCTCCACCCCCTCCATACTCCCAAAAGTACCTCAGTGTTTTTACCGAGCCGAACAGGAGCAACAGAGAGGATGAACAATAGAGAATTACATATACCTTTATAACATAATGGAAAACAATGAAGTTGACACATAACGTAACGGACAACTAAACAGTTGGCACAATAATAGATATCACCTGAACATTTGAACAAGTCGGTGAGAATGTGTTACCATAAGATCCACTGAACTTATCACAAGACAGGTAAAAACTCCTCTGGGTGGGTGTCCAGTGCCCCCTGTGAATTCAAAGAAAAGGATTTATCTGGTAAGTACCAAAATCCTATTTTCTTTTTCATCCACTAGGGGTCACTGGAGTACTCTTGGGATGTACCAAAGTTTCTCCCTTGGGCGGGAGAGCTGTTTGGCACCTGTAACAGTAGACAGCCAAAGCTAGATGCTGATGCCGCAAACGTATCAAACTTGTAAAAGCGCACAAACGTGTGCACTGATGACCACGTAGCCGCATGGCAAAGTTGTGTCATAGAAGAGCCACGACCTGCTGCCCATGAAGCTCCCACAGAACGTGTGGAATGAGCTGAAACTGCTGTAGGCGGTTGTAGCCTAGCATGAAGTTAAGCCTGACGTATGGTCAGCTTAATCCATCTGGACAAGGTCTGCTTGGAAGTTGGCCAACCTATCTTGACTGCATCATAGAGAACAAACAATGTATCCGTTTTACGTACTGTTGCTGTTCTAGCTATATAAATGCGTAGTGCGTGTACCACATCCAAAGTAGCTGGAGTTCCTGCACTTCTTGATAATTCCGGAACTACGATTGGTTGATTGATGTGAAAAAATTATACTACCTTTGGTGGGAAAGCGGGATTCGTCCGAAGTTCCGCTCTGTCATAATGAAATGCCAACTATTGTGACTTGCATGACAAGGCACCCAATTCTGAAAAACGCCTTGCTGATGCTAAGGCTAGGAGAAAAACTGTTTTCCAAGTGTCGAAGTCGAAAATATTATTGTCACATGCATCACGTACAAACACCACACAGATGGCATCCGTGTGTGTACTTGTTCTGCCGTACGTGCACATGCCCGCAAGTTGCGTATAATTGCTCACGCGGTAGTGCGTATTAGCGTCTGGTATGAGTAATTACGGTAGCATATGTATTCGCATGGAAAAACCACAAAGACACATTTCATATTTAATCCACATAGAGCACGATTTACACATAGCCCACATGCACCACACCAGCGAGTTACACTTGCTTAAAAGGTACAACAACAAAGGGATTCACCTTTACAGGATATGGGGGGACAGAATTAGGTTAGGAGGTGGTGTTTGGTATCCAGCTGTACAGTATTTTAAGAGCAATATTCCGGTAGCAGTTTGCAGAAGATAGCACGCTCCTGCGCATAGATATGCGCAGGGACAGAATATTAATATTATCTGTATTTACTGTACTCTTGATATGCTGCGGGAACCGAGTGGAGACCATCTGCAGGTGCACCTGGACCAGGCATCGCCCACCTATTCAAACTGACCTATGACCCCTCCTGTACTGTAAATGACCAGCCCTTTGACCTATGGGTGAAGAGATTACAGTTTCTATTGTATCATGATTTGGACAAATGTATAAAAGCCACGCTGCCTGGCTGGTCATTCACATTCTCTGAAGGTCATCTATCTTGATTGACTGACCGAGGACCGGGTGGCGCTGGCGAAACAAACATATGTATAATTGATTGTAGCCTTTTCTCTTATTGTGTTTGTATTATCGTTGTAACCCCCTTTGAGTAAATAACTGTTGGTGGTTCGGATCCCAACATTTTTAAATACAATTGGTGTCGTGTTCCTTTCCTGCTAAAGGTTTAAAGTGTATTTCAGCCACACGTGTAGCTGCATTGTGCTTACAGCGTGTCGGTGTGTGTGTATGCAAAGTGTGTACTTAGTACATCTGTTGCGGCATGTGTAAGCAAAGTGCGTACACGGTACGGGCCTGTGTATGCTAAGTGGGTAAAAAGTACGTAGGTTAAGGATTATATTCAGTGGCCGCAGCGGCTCGAACTTAGGTGTAAAAGGTATTGTTTTTTCGTCCTGTAAGTTATTCAGCTTTAACAATTGGGGGCTCAGTCCGGTTTTTCACACACTCATAGACTTGCAGGCCATAAAACAGACTTTGATCTAGCAACAGAGGGTGGAGACGCATCTTTAGGTAAACCTTTTTCTGGTTGCTTGGGTGTTTTAAAACCCTCTTTTGTGTTGTTAGATCACGTCTGTACTGCAGTCTTAAGAGGTTCTGATGTAACCCAGATGACACAGGAAAAAAGCTATTTAAAATCTGTGGGTAAAATTTTTGGCGCGAAAAGCATACACAAAGCGTACCCATACTTTGCATACTCTCTCACATATTGTTGACATAGGTTATTACAATCATTATAGATCTGTCTGAAATCAGATACATTTGTTTGCTATATAAATATTTGAAATAGTGTGTTAAGGGTGTAATTGTAAAACACAAAATGCAGTTCCGGCCTGGTCATTTGGGTTAATACGGAAAAAAATTGTGTGTTGTGTTTGTAAGCGATAGTAGTTTTTATTGCTCACATTTGTAGAGATTGTGTGGTTTATTGAGTTGCGAATGCACGTTTGTACACATGGTACGGACAAAGTACAGGAGCGTGCACGTGGTGTAAAGGCACGCACGGTCGCATGTTTACACAAGGTTGCATAGGATTGCGGGCGCAAAGTAAAACCACGTGATAATTGTTCAATTATAGGCGGGATAGTATACATTTAATTTTGTTTAAACTGTACTACCTCTGGGGTAAAGTAGCCAGTCAAAGGGAGTGATATTTTCTGTACAGAAAAGAAAAACACTGTGTATCTGAGTGAGTGAAACTAAGAGTGAGTGGAGCTGAACCCCGGAAATTCGGGTCCCTTGGGAATACTGGGTTAGTAGAGGCCCAGCGGTGTAAGGTTTGCTACCTTACGTGAATACATAAAGAGAGAAATACGCAAGTCGTGAGGAGACTTGCACAGTAGCGTGATAGGGAATTGTGAATTGTGATAGAATTGTGAATTGAAGTAAAGGTTTTTTGTTACGCTCCGGCTGAGGAGCGCAGCTTGTGAAATCGACTCCTGCGATCGTAGGGCATATAGATAACTAGTATCTATAGGCTGTGCGATTGAACCGCACGTCCGTGTGTTCTACACAGCACAACGTGATATTATTGTGTCATATGCGCTGTGGGGAGCACACGTAAACGTGATTGTGTAAACAAGGGGTTTTTCACTTTAGTGTAAAAGGTATTGATTTTTCGTCCTGTAAGTTAATCAGCTTTAACACAAGTGAGAAACCTAACACCCACTTGTTGTAAGGGTTCAAAATTTGAAGACTGTAAAAAAATCTAAAACCAGATTCAAGTCCCATGACGCTGTAGGTGGTATAAATGGAGGTTGTACTCTGAGGACACCTTGTAGAAAAGTGTGTACTGTTGGCAAAAGGGCCAAACGCATTTGAAAGTAAATTGACAAGGCAGAGACCTGCACCTTAAGTGTAGATAAATGTAGTCCTCTATCTAACCCAGTCTGTAAAAACAGAAAAATAAGGGATAACTGGAAAGATGATGTCGGAAACTTCTGAGCTTCACACCACCCTATATAAGCTCGCCAAATCCTGTGATTATGATCTGCCGTAACTGGCTTTCTAGCACGTAACATGGTTGGTATATCAGATTCTGGAATGCCCTCTTGTCTTAAGAGGCCGATTTCAACAGCCACCCCGTCAAACGCAGCCGCTATAAATCGGGGTAAAGGAACGAAGTCAAAACACACATTTTGACATCTGGTCAGGTTTAAAAGATTTGGCCAAAATTAGTGACATCTCTACTGTAACTCCATCTGATTCTATCACCATCCAAAGAATGGTGGAGGATTATTTTCATGACACCATACAAATTGGCATGTCAGAATCCCTTACTTGCAATGCGTATGGGTCATGGGTGTGAATATACGTCAGCGCACAGTGATATTAGGTGCAGACAAAACGAGCATAGCTACATCTGTAGCTCTTGGTAGCAGAATAACTGTAGGTTTCTTTCATCAAAACCTTATAGAATCTATATGACTGTCATAGTACAGCCTTGAATGCAGGAAAATAACCTTGCAAATCAACTGCTTTGGAGTAAGCTTTATATGTAAGTATTTTTGAATTCTTAAAATATCCAACAGTAATATCCAGTACCTACCTAACATGCAGGGCTACGATCAACTCGGAATCACCCCCCATGTACACTGCAGGGGGGGGGGGGCAGATATAACATGTGCAGAGAGAGTTAGATTTGGGTGGGGTGTGTTCAAACTGAAATCTAAATTGCAGTGTAAAAATAAAGCAGCCAGTATTTACTAGAGATGAGCGGATTCGGTTTTACTCGGTTTTACTCAGTTCTCAAAACGGCATCTTATTGGCTATCCAAAACACGTGACATCCGTGAGCCAATAAGATGCCGTTTTGAGAACCGAGTAAAACCGAGTAAAACCGAATCCGCTCATCTCTAGTATTTACCCTGCACAGCAACAAAATAACCCACCCAAATCTAACTGTGCAGTTGTTCGCAGCGGTGCGATCGGGTAAGAACTGCGCATGCACCGCAACCGCAATGCGCAGGTTCATCGCTGCCCGGTGACGGGAAACACCGGGCAGCATAGGACCTAACGAAGAAAGCGATCGCAAGGTGATTGACAGCAGGAAGGCATTTCTTAGTGGCAACTGCCCGTTTCCTGGGAGTGTCGTGGAAAACGCAGGCATGTCTAGGCGTTTGCAGGGCGGGTGTCTGATGTCAATTCTGAGACCTGACAGGCTGAAGTGATCGCAGTGACTGAGTAAGTTGAGAGATACTCAGAACCTGCACAAAAACTTTTTGTACAGCTCCCCTGCACAAGCGATCGCACACTTGCTATGCTAAAACAGACTATTTGAATTAAAATATTTAATAATAAAACCAGGACTCAAAGGTCCAATGATTATTAAATAAATATACACACATGTGAACCACAGATTAAATCACATACATATAAAAACAGGACACTCCTTACTAATTCCACGGTATTATCCTAAGAAGCTAGGCACATATAGGATTAAATGCTCAAGTGGATATTTCTTTATCATTTAGCAATGCATTGCAATAAATCCCATAGTTGGAAATCATTCAATATAGCTGCTTCTTTAGAACTAATGTTGCTCAAAGTTCCTTAGGGAATTCCAGATGACCATTAGGCACATAAGTATGAACTTGTTCTTATATTCTTAGCTGTGCAGTTAATTTCCAGATATAATTGGCAACAGTTAATCCGCTCAATGGGGCAGAAACAATACTCACCACTGCAGCGGCTCCGTCAACCGCTCTCCGTAAGTTGGTATTGCGGTAATGATAAATGCTTACCGCTTCCAAGTGAGTATGAGACCGGCGGCGCTGGGCGTCCCCGTGCACTGGCTGGTTACGCTGCTCACTCGTGGCGGGTGGATGTCGGCCACGGCCCCCGTTTGGCAAAGGAGGCCACTTGCAGGTGGCTTGGAATCCAAGATCTCAGTGCGGTGCGATGCAGTGCAGTATCAGATGATATCCGTGGCAGCTACAGGAGTCCCGAAGCCTGAACCCTGACGCGTTTCTCAACCTAAAGGCACTGGTTGTTTCTTCAGAGGGAAAGAATAATCATTTCCTTCCTAGCCTCAGTTTTTATAGAGACCAGGAGTTAATTAAAGTGCAATCACCTGAAAGGTCCATTCATTATAATTAAACAGAACCAGGTGTATAAATGATCCACATTCTATCCACATTCAGAACTAGAAGGGAACAGAGTACTTAAAATCTTTATACTTGTAATAAAAAACATTTACTTATACCTATTTTATTGTGGCGTCTGGCAGAGCGTATATAAAGCACTTATGCACAAAACCTATTGGTGTTGTTCTCAGAAATATTATTAAACGTGTTTTTATGGTGCTTAAAGTATTTATATTAATATTAATATTAATAATAATAATAATAATAATAGCATTACTTGATAACATTATTAGATTTCTATTTCTGTTTATACTTATATTTTTGTATTTTTGTAGTAAGAGGAGACAGCAAAAAATATGTAATAGTATATATATAATCTATATATATAATCACAATAATTTCTCAATACATGGATAATATAATGGGAGTGTATATATACCCCAGACTGCAAATTACACAGTCTCTGGAAACTCTACACACACTTCCATTTCTGTGAATATATACAGAACATGCACTTCTTTAATATAAGTATACAAGATTACTGGAACAAATTATTTCCAAAGACAATAATACTGGAATGGAATACTCCCAAATATGCAACTAATATGAAATAGGCTTATAGCAGTAATATTAGTTACCAAACTAATATTCACAGACATTTAAATCAAATAATAAACTTGAATTCATTACATTACTCTACTGTATATAATGATGGAAAAAGCTTAAATCACAGGGAACACTCAATCTCCAAGGATAAACTTATGGGGAAATACTATTAGGGCTGAGAGAAAAAAGGCAGGTGGGCAAATTCACCACAGAGCTAGAAATGAGAGAGATATTTAAACTCATCAGAACTGCAAAGTGGGGATAACAGCACACCCGTCAATGTAAATATTGAACATACTTCTCATTGGGAGTTGGTCCTAAATCCACTGGGAACAAAAAGTATCCTCACTCTAAACCAATGCGGAGTACAATAAACAAAGAACCCATAGACTAGTTAAATGGCATTGAGCTCCACCGTGTCATTAAGACTGTGTGGACTCAAGGTATGTAGTTGAAAGATCCAGAAGGCTTCGCGCATGCAAAGCCTTCTGTATCTATCCCCCCTCCCTCTTCTGGTTAATTTGATGTGTTCCACGGCTCCAATAGTAAGACTTTTCAAATTTCCCTTTTGACAAATAGAAACATGGTTAGATAAGCTATGTGTTTTGATATTCTTCAAGATGTTTCTCTTGTGTTCCATAAACCTTTCATGAAGTGGGCGGATAGTCCGGCCCACATACTGTAATCCACATTTGCACTGGATAACATAAATAACAAAATTCGTCCTACAGTTAATGAAACCCTTGATCTCAAATTCTTCTAATCTACTAAAGGATTTAATTTTTGTGCATTTATTTACAGCAAAAAGGCAAGTAACACATCTATTCTTCCCACATTTAAAAAAGCCATTTGGTTTCGGCGGTAAAGAGAACAGACTCTCTGTAGCACCCTTGGATTTTCTTATAAATAAACTGGGGGCTAATTTCTGTTTAAGAGTATTAGCCTTTCTAAAAACCACTAGGTTTCTACCTGTCAATGTAGTTTCTAAAAGTTTATCTGACTTAAGAATGGCTGAGTTTTTCGTGATAATCCTCTTGATATGACTGGCAGCTGTATTATACTAACAAAGGACACTGACCTATCATCAGTTCCCCTTGTAAATTCAGATCTTACCAAGCTTTTTTCAGGATGAATCAATGAGGTCCTAGATTTAAGATGAATTTCTTTGAGAGCTTTATCTAAAATATGAGTGGGATATCCTTGTCTAACAAATGCAGCATACATGATTTCTGCTTGTTCACTGAATAACTCTTCAGTGGAACAGTTGCGGCGAAGCCGCTGAAATTGTCCCTTGGGTATATTCAATTTCCATGGTTTATAATGACTACTTCTGAAATGTAAATAATTATTACAGTCAACATCTTTAACGAATGTGGAAGTGACAATCTTTTTATTCAAAATGGTAACTGTAATATCAAGAAAGTTAATAAATTCTGTACTAGAACTATTGGTGAATTTTAGACCTATTGTGTTGGAATTCAAAAGACAAGTGAGCTGTGAAAAAGGTGAAAAATCCTCATCCCAAACCAAAAATAAGTCATCTATGTACCTACCATAGAGGACCAGGCCCGCGCCGAGGTCGCCACCCCATATGGCATGTTCTTCAAACCAACCTAAGAAAAGGTTGGCAAAACTCGGCGCGAACCTGGTCCCCATGGTTTAAATGTCTGTGAATATTAATTTGGTAACTAATATTACTGCTATAAGCCTATTTCATATTAGTTGCATATTTGGGAGTATTCCATTTCAGTATTATTGTCTTTGGAAATAATTTGTTCCAGTAATCTTGTATACTTATATTAAAGAAGTGCATGTTCTGTATATATTCACAGAAATGGAAGTGTGTGTAGAGTTTCTAGAGACTGTGTAATTTGCAGTCTGGGGTATATATACACTTCCATTATATTATCCATGTATTGAGAAATTATTGTTATTATATATATAGATTATATATATACTATTACATATTTTTTTGCTGTCTCCTCTTACTACAAAAATACAAAAATATAAGTATAAACAGATATAGAAATCTAATAATGTTATCAATTAATGCTATTATTATTATTATTAATATTAATATAAATACTTTAAGCACCATAAAGGCACGTTTAATAATATTTCTGAGAACAACACCAATAGGTTTTGTGCATAAGTGCTTTATATACGCTCTGCCAGACGCCACAATAAAATAGGTATAAGTAAATGTTTTTTATTACAAGTATAAAGATTTTAAGTACTTTGTTCCCTTCTAGTTCTGAATGTGGATAGAATGTGGATCATTTATACACCTGGTTCTGTTTAAATATAATGAATGGACCTTTCAGGTGATTGCACTTTAATTAACTCCTGATCTCTATAAAAACTGAGGCTAGGAAGGAAATAATTATTCTTTCCCTCTGAAGAAACAACTAGTGCCTTTTGGTTGAGAAACGCGTCAGGGTTCAGGCTTCGGGACTCCTGTAGCTGCCACGGATATCATCTGATACTGCACTGCATCGCACCGCACTGAGATCTTGGATTCCAAGCCACCTGCAAGTGGCCTCCTTTGCCAAACGGGGGCCGTGGCCGACATCCACCCGCCACGAGTGAGCAGCGTAACCAGCCAGCGCACGGGGACGCCCAGCGCCGCCGGTCTCATACTCACTTGGAAGCGGTAAGCATTTATCATTACCGCAATACCAACTTGAGGAGAGCGGTTGACGGAGCCGCTGCAGTGCTGAGTATTGTTTCTGCCCCATTGAGCGGATTAACTGTTGCCAATTAAATCTGGAAATTAACTGCACAGCTAAGAATATAAGAACAAGTTCATACTTATGTGCCTAATGGTCATCTGGAATTCCCTAAGGAACTTTGAGCAACATTAGTTCTAAAGAAGTAGCTATATTGAATGATTTCCAACTATGGGATTTATTGCAATGCATTGCTAAATGATAAAGAAATATCCATTTGAGCATATAATCCTATATGTGCCTAGCTTCTTAGGATAATACCGTGGAATTAGTAAGGAGTGTCCTGTTTTTATATGTATGTGATTATTTAATCTGTGGTTCACATGTGTGTATATTTATTTAATAATCATTGGACCTTTGAGTCCTGGTTTTATTATTAAATATTTTAATTCATTTAGTCTGTTTGCGCTCTCTGTGTGTCCTTTTTCTAAACGTTTTACAGGGGTGCTGATACCCTGTTATTGGAGAGCAGCATTCAGCAAATCAGCAAAGGCTCATTAAGGCGCTTTTTCTTTTCTGGTGCTATGCTAAAATACACTCCCACATTGGCGGTGACTATCTGATCGCATGGCTGCAAAAAACTGCTACCGTGCGATCAACTCGGAATGACCCCCACGGTGTTGCCCAACTGCTAACAAATTTGCTGCTGCGATCAACTCTGAATTAAAATTTATGGCATCTTATGAAACATTTAGCTCTGGAGACCTTGCAGCAAGGTCCTAAAAAATAAGTGAGGCAAGAATGATAAAACCATTTGGGTGGTTAAAGAGGTGGTATGTTCTCTTTTAACAGAATTTTCTACTGTTGTTACATTCCTTTCTAGCTATATAATATTTGAAGATTACGAGGTTCTACTGCTTACAGGTGCTCTTATTTACAAAGCTATGTTGATTTCAAAAATAAAAGTACAACTTTCTGAAAGCTGCACTGCTATAATTAATTGGATTTTTTTTTTGTATTTTAAAGTATGTTACTATCAACTTTAAGCTGATGCTTGTTGGTATATGGCGTGAACTACTGTGCTACCTCCATGATGATCCATAATTAAAACATCTGCTCCTTTATCAAGATGGCTGCCATAAAGTAGTCTGCACATGTGCATCTCTATCTTACCACTGTATTTAAGCACCACAGTATTTGCCTACATACATGACGGCTGCTCCACTATACGCTCTCCTACTAGTCTATGCAACTGTGAGCTCTGCACTACAATCAGGGACGGCCCAACAATTATGCTGACTACGTGGCTAAGTAAGGCGCCACAGTAAAGAGGGCGCCGGGCAATCATTGACACAAACAGCGCTGGCAGCATTAGGACAGCCGGGTAGAGCAGTGAGCGGCTAGGTGCATCGGTAGCAACTAAATCTCCCAGAGCAAGCTGGCGACCTTTCAAATATACACCTGTGGCAAGACAATTGGAGCTTGTGGACCGGCAGCAAATCAGGAGCGCCAGCTTCTGATTGGTTGCCGGACTAGTGCGAACTCCGATTGGTTCACAAGCCGGCACCACATTTGAAAGGCCGACTGCTTGCTCTGCGATTTGCTACCGATAAGCCTCGTCGCTCACTGCTCTACCCAGCTGTCCTAATGATGCCTATACCCCATTATCTGGCGCCAGACTGCGGTCATTGCTGCCCCACATTATTGCTGCTGGGTCCATTCCTGGAAAGTAAAAGGAAAGCCATTGGTTCTCCTTTCTGAGTGCTGTACGATCACACTTCCAGCCAACCAGTAGCATTATGTGACAGCCTATTGTTGGGCTTTTTATGGTTACACTGCTGGCATGGGGCTCTGCCTATACTCTACCTGTAACTAGAAAGCCCCCACCACTCACTCACACATTACAAACTCAATTTCCATTATGTATCCCGTGTCTAGTGCCATAACAGTATTGCTTTGGTAAGTCAGTGGCTTTTGTTACAAAGTGTTAAATGTTGTGGGTGTAGTCCGATGTAACTCACCCCATGCTGTTGTGTGGAGCAGTGTGACTCTGTGTGGGCATTATTACCAGTGGTTAGTGCTGCCTGCATCCATTGTGAGAGAGCATCCAGTCCGTAGTGTCTTGTCTATGTGACTACAGCAAACATACACTATATGAAATGTAATAAGCACTAATGTTCTATAAGCAGACCAATGAAAGTGATCCACACAGTGCAGTAAGAGCCATGAATTAAATCTATTACAGGAGCTTATTTGAATTCTTATTATTGGGCTGAATGCCCGGCTGTGTAACGGTCTACTGCTGCCACTTGGCTGTGACTCTCTGCTCCTATTGGGGATTGATTCTGCCTTCCCAACCATTTTGTAGCTCCACCCACAATATCCACAGTGAGGGGCACCAACATCTATATTTGCTTACCAAACAAATTAGGCTCGGGCTGGCCCTGACTACAATACCTGCTCCTAATTAAGTCTATCTGGTTTGTGTAGTACACTACCAACAATGCTCACTGTGCAACTTTGGTTTAACATCTGCTTTGTTGGACAACTTTCACATAAACAGGAAAATTCTGTCTGACTGCAGCTCCATTCTGCATCCTGCCAGCAATTTGTGTTGGCAGCTGCCTGTGGGCTACAACACCGACCACACATTGCGGGGGTGAGCTGGCCAGCACATACATTCTTACATGCAATTTTGTATGTCATATACTGTATGTGATGGCTGCCTTACAAGGTGATCAGCAGCGTCGCTGTGTTTCACTGATCTGCTGCTGCATGGGACACAGCATTCAGCTTGTCTAGCTTCTATAAGCCTGACCCCAGACTTCTGTGAAACTAGCCAATGGGAGTCTGGGGACGGTCTTATAGAGGATAGACAAGCTGAGTGCTGTATCTTATGCAGCTTCAGGTCAGTGAAACACAGCAGCACTGCTGATCACCGGGTGAGGCAGTCAGCACATATATTACATACTGTACAATAGTGCATGTATGTTTATATGTGCTGACTTGCTCCCTCTGCAATGAATGGTCAGCGCTCCAGTTTATGGGCAGCAGCAACCACTGCATGAGATAAGTCATAGCTTTGCCACAAAAGCTATAAAGTTGCTGTATAGAATCTATGGTGCAATTTTAGCACTGCTATTTTCCAATATCTGCCAACTGAACTACACCGTTCAGACCTTATCCTTAGGATTCATACTGCATATAGAATACTGTGCAAAAGTTTTAGCAGGTGTGGAAAAAATGCTGCAAAGAAAGAAAGCTTTCAAAAATAGAAGTGTTAATAGTTTATTTTCATCAATTAACAAAAAACATAGTGAATGAACAGAAGAGAATTCTAAATCAAATTGTAAGGTGGCCTCAGGATCCATGACCAGGGCCGAAACTAGGATTTCCGTCACCGGGGGCAAGGTAGTAATTTAGCGGCCAGTGCTGCTGTATAAGTCCAGTCCATTGCAGTGGTGCTGTGTTGTGCTGCATCAGTCCAGTGGTGGTGTCCCTGTGCTGCCGGCCTGCCGTATATGTCCAGTGATCCTGCCGTATATATCCACTGATACTGCCGTATATGTCCAGTGATCCTGCCGTATATATCCACTGATACTGCCGTATATATCCACTGATACTGCCGTATATATCCACTGATACTGCCGTATATGTCCATTGATACTGCCGTATATGTCCAGCGGTACTGCTGTATATGTCTAGTGTAACTGACGTATAAATCCAGTGATCCTGCCGTATACTTCCAGTGATCCCGCCGTATAAATCCAGAGATTCTGCCGTATAATTCCAGTGATCCTGCTGTATAATTCCAGTGATCCTGCTGTATAATTACAGTGGTACTGGCGTATAAGTCAAGTCCAGTGATACTGCCGTATATGTCCAGTGATACTGCTGTATATGTCCAGCGGTACTGCCGTATATGTCCATTGATATTGCTGTATATGTCCAGTGGTACTGCCGTATATGTCCAGTGGTACTGCCAGTGATCCTGCTGTATAAGTCCAGTGATCTTGCAGTATAATTAATTACAGTGATCCTGCCGTATAATTACAGTGATCCTGCTGTATAAATCCAGGGATCCTGCCGTATAAATCCAGTGATCCTGCCGTATAATTACAATGGTACTGGCGTATAAGTCGAGTCCAGTGATCCTGTTGTATAATTCCAGTGATCCTGCCATATGATTCCAGTGGTAGTGATGTATAAATTCAGTGATCCTGACGTATAATTACAGTGGTACTGGCGTATAAGTCCAGTCCAGTGATCCTGTTGTATAATTCCAGTGATCCTGCCATATAATTCCAGTGGTAGTGATATATAAATCCAGTGATCCTGCCGTATAATTCTAGTGATCCTGCAGTATAATTCCAGTGGTACTGGCATATAAATCCAGTCCAGTGATGCTGCTGTATATATGTCCAGTGATGCTGCTGTATAAGTCCGGTGTTAGTGGCATATAAATCCAGTGATCCTGCAATATAATTCCAGTAATCCTACCGTATTAGTCCAGTGATCCTGCCGTATAATTCAAGTGATCCTGCTGTATAATTCCAGTGATCCTGCCGTATAAGTCCAGTGATCCTGCTGTATAATTACAGTGGTACTTGCGTATAAGTCCAGTCCAGTGATACTGCCGTATATGTCCTTTGATACTGCCGTATATATGTCCAGTAGTAATGCCATATATGTCCATTGATACTGCTGTAATTGTCCAGCGGTACTGCCGTTTTTGTCCATTGATACTGCCGTATACGTCCAGTGATCCTGCCATACAAGTCCAGTGATCCTGCCGTATAATTACAGTGGTACTGGCGTATAAGTCCAGTCCAGTGATACTGCCATATATGTCCAGTGATACTGCCATATATGTCCATTGATACTGCCGTATATGTCCATTGATACTGCCGTATATGTCCAGCGGTACTGCCATATATGTCCAGTGGTACTGCCATATAAATCCAGTGATCCTGCCGTATAATTCCAGTGATCCTGCCTGTGACAAAACACTGGAATAGTGTTTGAGGGCAGGTATGTTTGTCCCAGTTTCTTGTCTTATATGTTTTAGAAAATGAAAACTTCTAGGAAAATGTTTTTGTTTTGTTAGAACCTTTTCAGTTTGCTGGAAAAGCTGGATAAGGGCCCTGAGAGAGAGAGAGAGAGAGAGAGAGGGCAAGTTCCAGACATTGGGCCCAGTTCGGCTCTTTGGCCTCACAGAGGGCTAATCAGGGCTTTCAGCTGTGCAAGAGCCTTATAGGGCTGCTAGCCTGATTAGTGTGGGCAGACTGCCTGAGGAGACTGGATAATCTCAGTGAGAGAAACACGCTTCCTTATATAAGTGAGCCATACAGTATTGACTGGAAAACTTTGTGTTTTTGTTTAGAGACAGTTAGGAACGTCTTCTGTTTAGTTAGTGCCGGACAGGCAAGGTATTTTCTTTTTCTTTTGATGTTTGTTTTATTTTCTGATTAATAAAACTGGTTGCGGCCAGTTGCACCACAAACTGGACTTGTACGATTTCTCAGTTGCTGCTTGCTGCCATTTACCCCAGGAAAAGGCACCGTGTTCCCCACAGTGTTACACTGCCGTATAAATCCAGTGATCCTGCCGTATAATTCCAGTGATCCTGCCGTATAATTCCAGTGATCCTGCCGTATAACTCCAGTGATCCTGCTGTATAATTACAGTGGTACTGGCATATAAATCCAGTGATCCTGCCGTATAATTCCAGTGATCCTGCCATATAATTCCAGTGGCAATGGCATATAAATCCAATCCAGTGATACTGCCGTATATGTCCAGTGGTACTGCCGTATAAGTCCAGTGGTACTGCCGTATAAATTCACTGATTCTGCTGTATAATTCCAGTGGGTACTTGCGTATAAGTCCAGTCCAGTGCTACTGCCGTATAAATCCAGTGGTACTGGCATATAATTCCAGTAATCCTGCTGTATAATTCCACATAAATCCATATAATTCCGTATAAATCCAGTCCAGTGGTGCTGCCATATAAATTCAGTGGTGCTGTCCTGTGCTGTATATTATTTACTCCAAATAAAGAGGTAATTAATATTTAATCCAAATAATTTTCACAGGGTTTCCCCTGTGTGGTGTAGAAGTACACTCTCCTGTACCGCATATTAATGGTCATTCCGTGTTGTTCGCTCGTTGTCGTTTTTCGCAATTAGGTGGAAAATGCGCATGCGCATGGTATGCAGCGCGCATGCGCTAAGTTATTTAACACAAAACTTAGTAGATTTGCTGGTGTTCGTGCGGTGCTTTTCAGTCGCACTGCTGATCGGTGAGTGATGGACAGGAAAGGGGCGTTTCTGGGAGGTAAGTGAGCGTTTTCCGGGAGTGTGCTAAAAAACGCAGGCGTGTCAGGGAAAAATGCGGGAGTGTCTGGAGAAACGGGGGAGTAGCTGGCCGAACGCAGGGCGTGTTTGTGACGTCAAACCAGGAACTAAACGGACTGAGTTGATCGCAATCTAGGAGTAGGTCTATAGCTACTCAGAAACTGCATGGAATTATTTAGTAGCAGTTCTGCTAATCTTTCGTTTCCTATTCTGCTAAGCTAAGATACACTCCCAGAGGGAGGCGGCTTAGCATTTGCAATGCTGCTAAAAGCAGCCAGCGAGCGATCAACTCGGAATGAGGGCCATTGTTATATAACTCCAGAAAAATAATGGAGAACAAAAATTTGGAGGCTAAAATAGGGAAAGATCAAGAACCACTTCCTCCTAGTGCTGACGCTGCTGCCACTAGTCATGACATAGATGATGAAATCCCATCAACGTTGTCTGCCAAGGCCAATGCCCAATGTGATAGTACCAGGCATGTAAAATCCAAAAAGCAAAAGTTCAGTAAAAAGACCCAAAAAAAGGAATTGAAATGGTCTGAGGAGAAACGTAAACTTGCCAATATGCCATTTACGACACGGAGTGGCAAGGAATGGCTAAGGCCCTGGCCTATGTTCATGACTAGTGGTTCAGCTTCACATGACGATGGAAGCCCTCAACCTTAAAAGAGTTAAGCTGGAAAAAGCACAGAAGAGAACTGTGCATTCTAAGTATGTATGTGCAGCGGGCATTTTTCGTGTTTTGTGTTTTGGTTTTGGATTCGGGTCCGCGGTCATGTTTTGGATTCGGACGCATTTTGGCAAAACCACCCTTTCGAGTTTTGGATTCGGATGTGTTTTGGATTCGGGTGATTTTAAAAAAAACCTCAAAAACAGCTAAAATCATAGAATTTGGGGGTAATTTTGATCCTATAGCATTATTAAGCTCAATAACCATAATTTCCACTCATTTCCAGTATATTCTGAACACCTCGCAATATTATTTTTAGTCCTAAAATTTGCACTGAGGTCGCTGGATGACTAAGCTAAGCGACCCATGTCGGCGGCACAAACACCTGGCCCATCTAGGAGTGGCACTGCAGTGTCAGACAGGATTGCACTTAAAAAAATAGTCCCCAAACAGCACATGATGCAAAGATAAATAAAAAAAAAGGTGCAAGATGGAATTGTCCTCGGGCCCTCCAACCCACCTTTATGTTGTATAAACGGGACATGCACACTTTAACAAACCAATCATTTCAGTGACAGGGTCTGCCATACGACTGTGGCTGAAATGACTGGTTGGTTTGGGCCCCCACCAAAAAATAAGCAATCAATCTCTCCTTGCACAAACTGGCTCTACAGAGGCAAGATGTCCACCTCATCCTCATCCTTCCGATTCCTCACACCTTTCACTGTGTACATCCTCCTCCTCACCGAGTATTAATTCGTCCCCACTGGAATTCACCATCACAGGTCCCTGTGTACTTTCTGGAGGCAATTGCTGGTAAATGTCTCCACGGAGGAATTTATCATTCATTTTGATGAACATCATCTTTTCCATATTTTCTGGAAGTAACCTCCTACGCCGATCGCTGATAAGGTGACCGGCTGAACTAAACAATCTTTCAGAGTACACACTTGTGCAAGGGCCTCCAAATTTCCTCTTTTTCCTGCCAGTATACGTACGGACTGTCTGACATGCCTACTTGGTACAGTCACTCATATAATCCTCCACCATTCCTTCAATGGTGACAGAATCATATGCAGTGACAGTAGACATGTTAGCTATCGTTGGCAGGTCCTTCAGTCTGGACCAGATGTCAGCACTTGCTCCAGACTGCCCTGCATCACCGCCAGCGGCTGGGTTTGGAATTTTTTTCCTTTCCTGGCAGCTCCAGTGGCGGTAGAAGATGAAGGAGGAGCTGTTGGCGGGTCAAGTTCCGCTTGACTTGAAAATTGTCTCACCAGCAGGTCTTTGAACATCTGCAGACTTGTGTCTGCCAGAAAGAGAGATACAACGTAGGCTTTAAACCTAGGATCGAGCACGGTGGCTAAAATGTAGTGCTCTGATTTCAACAGATTGACCACCCTTGAATCCTGGTTAAGCGAATGAATGGCTCCATCCACAAGTCCCACATGCCTAGCAGAATCGCTCCAATTTAGCTCCTGCTTCAATCTCTCCAGCTGCTTCTGCAAAAGCCTGATGAGGGGAATGACCTGACTTAGGCTGGCAGTGTCTGAACTGACTTCACGTGTGGCAAGTTCAAAGGGTTGGAGAACCTTGTACAACGTTGAAATCATTCTCCACTGCGCTTGAGTCAGGTGCATTCCCCCTCCTTTGCCTATATCGTAGGCAGATGTATAGGCTTGAATGGCCTTTTGCTGCTCCTCCATCCTCTGAAGCATATAGAGGGTTGAATTCCACCTCGTTACCACCTCTTGCTCCAGCTGATGACGGGGCATGTTCAGGAGTGTTTGCTGGCGCTCCAATCTTCGGCATGCGGTGGCTGAATGCCGAAAGTGGCCCGCAATTTTTGGGGCCACCGACAGCATCTCCTGCACACCCCTGTCATTTTTAAAAAAATTATGCACCACCAAATTAATTGTATGTGCAAAACATGGAACATGCTGGAATTTGCCCACATGTAATGCACGCACAATATTGGTGGCGTTGTCACCAATAGATTCCATGAAATTTATTTCTAAATTCAATAACAGGTCAGGAGATATAAAAAAGATCGTCTTGACTAACTATGAGATAATTAAACAAGACCCTGTCTTAAACAAATGCTTACCGGAGAAACCAATGATTATCTTTAAGAGAAACACCAACCTAAAAGAGATGTTGGCTCCTAGTTATTTAAAACCAATAACTCTAGATGTAAATCCTACATGGTTACCTAAAAGACCAGTGGGCAGTTTTAGATGTAATAAACAAGTGTGTCTAACATGCAAATATATGCTGAATAAAACGTCTTATGTTACATCTAAAAGTAACGATAACTCTTTTCCGATTAAACAATTTATTAATTGTGATTCAGATTACTGTGTATATATGTTACAATGTCCCTGTTCCCTTCAATATATAGGGAGAACTACAAGGTCAATTAAATCCAGATTCAGGGAACACAGACTAAATATCATTAAGAAATTACAAACCCATAGTGTATCACGCCATTTTAGCAAAGTACATAATGGAGATCCATCATCCCTTCGTATTGTGGGACTAGAGCAATTCTCCTGCACAAAAAGAGGGGGAGATCGATTCCGGAAATTATGTTTAGGAGAATCCTCATGGATTTTCAAGCTAGACACTCTGTATCCTAATGGCCTTAATGAAGCCCTAGATTATTCGTGTCTGGACTGATTATAAGATAATACCTTGCACAGTAAAATAATAATAAAAAATTATTTTTCTATTATTAAGGGAATTTTTTTCTATTAATAAAAAGTTTTTTGGGTTTAATAATTTCTCTATTATACAGAAATTAAGGGAAAGCTAAAAGTATGTTTACATCTGCTCTAGTATTAATCAATTATACTAAAAAAATCTCTTTTGTTCCTTTTATTATTATTAAAAAATATATATATTTTTAAAATTTTTTTGTTTTTATTTTGTTATTTTTATTTTCAAACATTGGTCCTTATTCTCTTTCTTTATATATATGTTAGTTGTATTGTAACTTATCTCATATAAACTAAATGTGTAAGATTATAACGCATTTATGGATGTTATGTCATAATAATATACTTCTCAAAACGTCTCTCTCTTTTAAATTAAGTTCCTTTTTTGAGTATTCACTTATACTAAGGTAATCAGATAATCTAAGAACGTAGTATAGGTATTATGTCTGATTGACTGATCAAACAAGTGAATTATAGTTAATCAATTGATAGTTGAATAATATAATATAAAACTTTTTTGGTAGATTGACTCAGTACTATTTTTCTTTGTGTTTCATTTTATGTCTAATTGTATGTATATTTGTTCTTTATAATTGGTCATGTTTATGTATTTTTGCACTGATTGGTTTTAAATATACTAAATTAGAGATAGCATCTATAAAATTGGCACAGCCGCTACTAATAGAGTTATTAGACAAGTATAAATTCAGGATCACTGAGAGGGGAGGTGTCCGTCTTGAGGAAGTCTCCGGTTGCCTAGTAGACGAAACGCGTTGACGCCCACTCCACATTGGTTTCTGTCTGGTCTGATCTGTCCGTGGAACGGACTTACTGTTTCACACAGCCACAGCATCTCCCTGCACGCTGCACGCCGGGCGCTCCAGCTGACTACTAGCCGCAGATCATATCCCGAGAGGCAGCAGTCTGGTGCTCAAAGCCGGCGGTATCCTGCAGTATTCCTTGTCAAAGTTTCACCATTGCCATCAAAGCCGGCGAGTACCAGCCAATTACCGCTCACGGCTACCCGCAGCGGCTCCAATCTCACCTGCCATTCCACCTATTCATACCGGGTGCCTGCTAATGTCCTCCGCAGTGGGGTCTATTGCCCGTAGTGTGGAATCAATTATAGAAGCCTCCTGACAAAGCCATCAATCAGGGGAGCTTTTGCGAATGGAATGGTAACTCTATTCTACTAATTACCTACACATGTGCAATTTATTATAAAACAGACCCTGCATCTAAACAATTCAGGAACCAGCACATTGGTAACTATTCATTACAA